>NW_024497408.1:35598-300871 GCF_017590055.1 Onychostruthus taczanowskii
GGGGGGGCGTAGAGAGTTCGAAGAAAGGCATTTAAAGAACAATATAACCATCAGGCACAGAGGGAAAGTTAAATTCATCTAATCTGGTATCTTTCTAGGAGAAGGTCACCTGTGTAGTGTGTGAAGGGAAGGGAGTGGATGTTTTCTGGGTTTTAGTAAGGCTTTTGATACTTTCATCCTTCATAGCATCCTTCTGGGTGCTGGAGCATGTCCAGAGAAGGAGGTTGTAGCCAGGTGGAGCTCAGTCTCTTCTTTCAGACAACAAGGAACAGGACAAGAGGAAATGGCCTCAAGTTGCTCCAGGAGAGATTTAGATTGTGTATTAGGAAAATTTCCTTCACCAAAAGGGTTGTCAGGTACTGGAACAGGCTGCCAAAGGAAGTGGTAGAGTCATCCCTGAAGGCATTTAAAAAATGTGTAGATGTGGTACTTGGAGACATGGTTTAATGAGGTACTTGGCAATGGTGGGTTAAGGTTGGACTTTGATCTTAAGAGGTCTTTTCCAGTCTAGAAGTTTCTCTGATTCTGCTGCAGCAGGGTTAAATGGCACACTTTAGAAATTATGCCAACACACACTGAGTCTCTAATGAGGGAAAACCACGGAGCATCTGCATGTTCTTGGACTTGCTCTTTTTTCTGTGGAACATCTGATATCGGCTGTGTAAAGACACCAGATCAGACTAGACGTGTGATTCTGGTCCTGCCTTTTTGTCTTGAACTCTTATGATTACAGGCAGTTTGACATCAGGCCTGCAATACATAATGGCCTGAAATCGCTGCCACTTGAAGAATTTGGGGCTGTTGCCTTTTAAGAGAGCAGCAGGACGCACGGGCGAGGCTTCAGAACTTTCGGCACAGCGCGTCTGGAAGAAGGGACCGCAACACCTATTCGTGCTGCACTTGGTCACGTCAGCCTGGGAACAATCGCGGTGTTCGCGCACCCTGCTTGATATTTCATCTTCTTTTTGAAAACAAAAAAAAAAAACCAAAAAAAAAAAAAAAAACCCACAAAAAACCCCACAGCAGGCACAGTACTCACGGGAGCTCACCCGTGACCGAGCCCCCGCTCCGGGCGCCGCAGCCCCGGGCAGCGCTCCTGGCGCAGCTGCCCCGCCCGCCCTCTGTCCCTCCGCACGTTCCCGTGCCCGGCTTTCCCAGTCCCCTCCCATGGCCCGCCCCGCGGGCGAGGAGCCGGCCCCGGGCCCTGTCCCCGAGCTGTCCCCGCCGGCGGCCGGCGCCGCTCCATCCCTGTGTGGCTCCGGGAAGCGCCGCCCGCCCGGACCGCGCCTCCCGAGCCCCCGCTGGCCCGTTAGGGAGGCAGGTTTGCAGAGCCAGCTCCGGCGTATATAACATATATGATTACGTATCTAGAGAGAGATGTATATAAAAGAGTGCTTATGCTGACCTCACGATGAGAAACGAGCCAATTCCTGCTTGCAAAGGGAATGTTTTATGTGCAGGAACGCGATGCTCCTGTGCCGGCTGTGACAGACCCCGGCGGGGTGCGAAGGTGCCCGACCTCCCCAAAAGAAGAGACTGGCCCGGTGGTCCCCGGGCTCTGCAGCAAGCTGCTCGCCTGCAAGAACAGACCATGCCCAGGCCCTGCCGAGGCTCCCGCGGCAGCGCGTTAGATCCCAAGGAGGAGTGCTTTACAGGTAGGTTTTGTTAGCTATTGTCTTTTGCATGTCTCTTGTGTTCCCCCGGTTTTTTTTTTTTTTTTTTTTTTTTTTTTTTTTTGGGAATGTGATAAACACAAAGAATGTGCCGGTTTGTAACAGTGCTGTGTGTAATGCAAAACAAGAGCTTGGCTGGCTGTGCTTTTTTATTGCATTGTTTTTACTGGTAATCTCTTGGAAATCTCCAATTCATATTTTACTCGAGGAAAGGACGCGACCAGATGTGTGTATGTGGACTCTCTGGGTTTCTGGCAGTGTTAACTCTCCCGACATTGGAGCTTTCTGCAGCTTTCCTAAATGCTGGCCCTGACAATGGGTGGGAGTAGCACTTGCATTCCTGGCCGTACCTGGAAGGAACGCTCGTTTTCCTGGACATTCATGCCCTGACGTGCCCTGCACCTTGAGAGCAAAACTGTCCTGCTCTAGCTCCTCAGACTGATGCCTGTCTGCAGAGGTGGACAGCAAAATCCCTTATTTAGGTAGTGAGGAGGGCCATGAATTAGGAGTGATTTATCAGTATCATTTATCAGTATCATATTAAAAACTGATGAGGATGCATGTTGTGATACGGCACGAAATGATGACACAGACACTGCTGCTCTCGAAGGGAACAAAAAGGAAGAAGAAGAGGAACTTTATTTTCTGACTCTAACATTTATAGTTTTCCAAAGGTGACAGTGGATTGGAGGGTGACAGTGCCACCTCTCCAATGCCACTGGACAGACCAAGGGTCCATCAATTCTCTCCACCTCCATGAAAGAATGCAAAACCTAGGTTATTTACAGAACTGTGTGTAAGAAAGTTTGTTGAAAAAATGCAAACATCAGAAGGCTTAACAAAGTCTTACAAAATCAAGGCGACAGATGCATAACAAAAACAAGTGCTAATATTAAGGACTTTTTGCAGGTAATGGCACCAACCATTTTTTACTACAGGGGTTGATGAATGAACCTAAATTACCAAGAGGACTTTTGAGGGCTAAGCCTGATGTTATGACTGATACATTTTATAGAGGTTGGGCTAATTTTTCAGTTGACCAGCCTTTCAGTTTGTGCTTAATATTGAGCACACAGTCCAGTCTACTCGCTGAAGTTTATGGATATGTGAATGTTGTTGGATCATGACCTTATTACAGTTCAGTTTCTGCACAAACCCCCTGAGGCTTGTGTGTTGTCTCATAGGGATTTATGAAATTTAAATTTGGTACAACACCCTGAAAATGGTAACACTTTTTATGCCTACAAATTTTATTGCCCTTGCATTGGGCTTTTACAATAGATTAAAAATCCTGAGCAGTGGGATGTTTCAGTGTTTCTAAAAAAATAGATTTTGTTTGCAGTTTTTGGCACAATCCTGCTGGTCTACTGACACAGTTACTTCTGATCTTGTAGCACTGCTAAAATTGCACTCCAGTGATGAGACTCAGAAATACTTTCTTCTCTCTAATGTTTGAAATAAAGCCAACTGGGTTACATTTCTCTCAGAAATTATGTTACAATGTTGCTGCGATAGGGTAAGTTTTATTGCTATTTTGATGCCTGTTTATGTTATACCCACATAAAGATGAGAAGTGTGCTCTAGAGAGGTGAGTGGGTGTGACATATACAGCATCTATAAACACTTCCACAGGCTGTCAGCTGAGTTTCCATGGCTGAAGAGAAGTATTTTAAATTTTAAATCTCATCTCTCACATGGCATGCAATAAACCAAAGTGGGAGCTAGGAGCATTAGGTGGATTTTTTTGGATAGAAGAACTCTTTCCCTATCTGTGCTTAGAATCTGTAGCATTGAGAAAAGTGACTTAGGAGAGGATGAACATGTCTTAAAATGTTAAGAGTCTGATTATGCAGGACTGTGCCCTCATGAAGAACCCTTGCTCTCATAACTGGTGCCACTGATGACAGGGCAATTATTTATGTGGGTTACGAACTATTTTTATAACAAAGAGCGTGCAATATTGGAGTCCCAAAAATGCAGTAAAGCTGTCCTAGGAAAAATTCCTTCAGAAGTTTCATTTTGCAAATTGTCAATTAGATGAGCTTTATTCTTTCTGAGTGCAATGAAACAGAAACTCCCATCTTTGATGATGTACTCTCTGCTGATCCAAACAGGGAGGTGTGAAGTTATTTTTTGGTTCCCCAAACTGTATTTACAGATGCTGTGTGAACCCAAGATAATCAATGTGCACTTCATATTTAGTGCAGGGTGTTTGAACAGAGCACAGTGCTGTGTCCAGCAGTCTCTTCATGGGCCACTGAAGTACAGTTGCTCCTGCAGCAAGTGCAGCCAGTGGCCAAATATCAGTGATGTATGGCTTATGTAGTGAGGCCACTGAGGGACCCAAGGTGTTGGCTGGAGCATTGTGGCACTTTCTCTTGGCTGGGAACTGACTCTGTTTATTGTTGTGAACTTCCATGAGTATTTTTAAACCATAAACTGTGGTTCTGTTGCAGGTTTGGCAAATCCTGTTCTTGATTTCTCCTTGACAGAAGCCAAAAGGTTTTTTGTTAACTTCCACCTAATTTTAGATGAAAATGGTCCATCACTGGAAATACTGACAGATGTCTTTTGTATCAAAAGCCAAAACAATATTTAGACATGAGCCCAAGCTTAGAGAGCAAAATATTTTGTTAATTATCTTCTTTCTTGTTCTCACTACATGTATTTTTCTTCTGTCTGTTGCAGTTTTGCTGTCTAAAGTATTGATAGTTTTCTACGCTTTTGCAGTATTTTGAATAAAAATTGGTCATATTATTACATAGTTGCTCCTTGAAGTCACTAATGTACAGACCATCATCTGGCATAGTGAAAATAATTTATTTTATTAATTTCTTCTATTAATTTTATTTATCAATGTAAATTTCTCAATCCGCATCTCCCGCTTAAATTCTAGTCCATTGTTGCTTCTTTTCTTTCATGTATATTGCCAGTAAATTTTGTCTTCGTGTTTTTCAAGTAATAGCTGTATACAGCACATATTCATTAGTGACAGAGTCAAAGTTTTTCAGTGTGGTTTTTTTCCTTATTATTTTAGTGATATAAAACTATTTCTGGGGATGTAGCAACTGAAGTGACATTAAATCTACTTTTCTTCTCAGCATCTTCCCAAATGACATGTTCTCAATGAGGTAGTGTAGATGTGAAACAATCAAAATGACAGTCTTACGTGCAAGAATTTGTTATTATTGATTAACTTCGTTTGGTTAGAGATCTGTGGGAACCAGCAATTGTAACATCAAAATACAGTAGTGTCTCGGCTTCTGTTTTTGCAAATTATAGCAATAATGTGCAAAGCTTCGAAAATTTGCTATGACCTATCAGAGCACAGAAACTTGGTAATTCAATGTCATAGCCTTATCATTTGATAGGATAAAATTATAAGCTAAATATAAGTATTTATGTAGCCATTTGTGTTGTGCTACTAGGATGTAAAGGAAAAGATGGATGCAGTTAAAGGTTTTGTAAGTCAATGAAATTATTTTGACATTATGCAATTTTCAAGTATCATATTCTATTTGAGAATTTTCTTTTCTATTTAAGAAGGCGGTTTCTGTTTGGTTTGGGTTTGTGCCATTTTTTTCCTTTTTGTTTGTTTTATTTATTTAATGTTGTGGTATTTTGACACTGGGTCTATGCTAGGTGTCTACCAAAACCACTCTTTCACTTCCCTCCTCAGCTAGACTGGGGAGAGAAAATTATGGAAGGCTCATGGGTTGAGATAAGGACAGGGAGAGAACACTCAGCAATTACCATCACAGGAAAAAGAGGGGAAATCAATTTAGTTTAATACCAGTTTAATTAGAATTAGAATTAGAATATGGTAGTGAGAACTAAACCCAATTCTTAAAAAAAAAAGTCTCCCCACCCTTCACAGCCTTAACTTCACTCCCTCCTTTCTCTACCTTCTCTCCCCAGGCAGAGCAGGTGCATGGGGAATGGGGATTAGGGTCACCTCTGTCACATGTTGTCTCTGCCACTTCTTCCTTGTCACAGGAAGGACTCCTCATGCTGCAGGGTCATTCCCACAGGAGACAGTCCTCCATGAACTTCTACGACTTGAGTCCCTTCCACAGGCTGTTGTTTTCCATGAATTCATCCAGTGTGTGTCCTCAAGGGGGTCACAGGTCTTGCCAGGGGCCTGCTCCAGTGGGGAATGCTCTGCTCTCCACAGGCCACAGGCCCTGCCAGGACCCTGCTCCAGCTCAGGCTTCCCACAGGCCCACAGCCTCCTTCAGGCACATCCACCTGCTCGGTGTGGGCTCCTCCAGGGCTGCAGGAGATCTCTGCTCCCCCCTGGGCCTCCAGGAGCTGCAGGGGCACAGCTGCCTCACCATTCACATTCTCTCTCTCCTCCTTCATTGACCTTGGTGTGTGCAGAGCTGTTCCTCTCTCACATTCTCACTCTTCTCACAGCTGCAATTGTCCTTGCGCGGTATGTTTTGCCTTTCTTAAATTCATTATCCCAGAGGTGCTGCCACGACTGGGCTCAGCCTTGCCAAGCAACTGGTCCATCTTTACGTTAAAAATGTGTAAGTTTTTGCTATGCATATGAATTAAAGCATTTTCAGTTTTCTGGCTAGTTTGTTAATGATGAGGATGAAACAGATTTAATTTTTTAAAATTGAATACATAAAAATTAACTGTTTCAACATCAGAAATAAAAAACTTCTATTGAGATCACAAGTCCTATCTTGCCTTCTGAAAGATTTGAGAGCATTTTTTTGCATCTCTTTGAGAGGAATAGAGAAACAGTATTGTCACCACTTTTTGCATTATTTCAGGCGTAGGACTGCCTGAAAATTAGAAACAGATAGGTGCTTATATTCTCTCCACTGTGTCCTTAGCCCTCAAGGGTTATGGATCATTTATCTGTGTTTAGGGTAGGATGGAACAATTTTCTAAAATTTTCAAAACCATTAGGGTCCCACTTATTTTTTAATGTATGTACTTTGTGAAGTGTCAATAGCTTTAGAAAAGGCAATAGCAATGGAAGTGAAGAGTGGAATATCACAGCAAAGAGAGAGGGTCTCTTACATCTCATGGACAATGCTGCCTTTTAGGATACAAGCAAATCTGGTAAAAGCAATTTTACATTATTTCTTGTATGTTATTCTGGCTAGTGCTCCCAAAGCATCAGCCAGCACTTACTTTTTCCCACAATGCTCTTTCAAATGGAATGCAGTCTCCATCCTGTAAGCTGGGCACCTTCCATGTCAGGCAGCTCAGGTATGAGCACATTTGATAGTGCTTCTGTGCAGGACAGGAGGCTGGAGCCAGGACACCATCCAGGTGAGATCTCACACAAAGAAATGTTTCTAATGCATCTTCCAGGCAAGGGTCTGTTTTGCTCTTTGAATATAGCAAACAGATTTCTGATTCAACAGCTTCAGGGGAACAGTAGCAAGGGAGAGAGAGCCCAATCTGTGGTGATCATTCATGCGCAGACAGACAGGTTCTGTGTCTGGACTCTTGGCTGAGGCTGGTGGATTATTCCAGTCCTTGCAGCCAGAGGCAGCTCATTTGGCATTAATTTCTGGTAACTTTTCCAACAGCCTCTTTTATCCACAAGTGCCAGGCTGCTGAGGACTGGAGTGGCCCGGTCTGAGCCAGGCACTATCCAGCCGTGTCTGTCTGTGTCCTGGTGGTGATGGTGAGGGGGAATGGCTCCAGCCCACCCCTTCCTGTTCCTCTGTCTGCATTTGCCTGTGCCTGGCCTTGGCTGCTGTGCCTATTCCTGGGACTGAGTCTGGCACGGTGTGGCTGGGTGCATTTCTCTTTCAGCCACCCTGCCAGAGGCAGATTTAGTGCAGGGAATGAAAGGGAGAAATGCAGAGGGACTGACCAGTGTTAAAATTTTCATATCAACACGACTGTGGTAACTCCTTGATGGCCTTGTGTTACATCCACAAGAAGTTCTGGGTGTCTTTTTCTGTGGAGATCAGCTGCAGATATGTTGTGCCTAAATATCTGAGAAGCTGAAAATGTAAATGGAAATTTATGCTTAGGATACATATATATTTAACACAAATATATTTTTAAAACCCTGTTATGAACAGCCTGATTGAGGAGTGAAGATCTTACTGATGAGCTTTGTGGAGTATGCTTCAGAAATTACAAAAAAGTTTTCTTGATTGGAGTAGAAGCATTATAGAACTCTAAAAACTATAAATAACTGTGGCAGCCTCAGCAACCTCTGACTTAATCTGCAGGCAGCTCTTTGGCTCAAGAGCAGTAGGTGGGATATATTCTTTATATTTACTGCAGTATTAAAATATGGATATTATCTTTTAAGGGTACCATTATGCTGTAGCTTCACATCTTTTTGTTGGTAATTTAGCAGTTATGTGGGTTTTTTTTCCTTCAGGAACTTTTGGGTTTTAAAATATTATTGGAATCTTCTCACTGTTTCAAATGTAGTGGGCTTTCTTAATTCCTTCAAATCCCCTACAGCCTTTTAGACCTAGGAAAAGTTCACTCTGTGAGAAAAAGTCAATTCCTTCTTCACAGCAGTTCACTCTTTGCTAATTCCATTATTTGGAGTAGAAAATGTACCTTTAAAAATCGTGCAAGCTTCTGAGCTTGAGGATTACTGAGAAGAATGTGAAGGCTTCTAGAGTTACTCTTTATTTTTTGTATTTTTCCTTCATTCAATAAGAATGTCAGTTTTGTTTGTTTGTTTGTTTTTAAGGGGACAGAAAAAAAGCCTATTCTCTTAAAAAATCATATTTAAGTGAAATACTATTGTTCATGTGTGCCACTCCCCTCTAGTGAATAGAAGTGGAATTGCTTCATGTTGTGTCATGCCATTGACCCCCTAGCTGCAACCAGATTATGGAATTTTTCTTTAACTTTCAATGACAGAGAGTTATCTTTCTTTCAGTGGAACAATGTGAAGTTTTTTCTGCTTTTTCTATTAAGGAAGAAATAGACTTTCAGTGCAAAGCATGCTAAGGTTATTAAATCTGTCCTTTGCACACACACGATGCCCAAGTAAAAATAAAATTAACAACAGCAAAACTGTAGTAGTTATTCCTCTGTCTGCGTATGCCTTGGTTTGAGTGAAAGTTTCATGCTCCATGCCCCTTTGCATACATGAAGCATTTATTTTACAACAATGTTTACTTTTTCCTTGATAGTTGAATACATTTTTGATGTAGTAATCTTAACTCCTCTGTGATAGGTTGATGTTTGCCTTATTAAACCTTTGAATAATTGATACCAAAGCTTGAGTTGTTTGGTCACAGATAGGTGTGCAGTTCTAGATAAAAATATCTATCCACATATTTTCACTTGGATGTTTTTGTTGAAAAGGTAACAGAGGAAAAGAGTTTTACAAAAATGTTGTGTATGTGATAAATATTCTGTCAAATGTCAGCAAACAAGGCACCAAGTGTGAGATTTCTCTGGCCAGAGGCCAGTCAAATAGCTCAGCAGTCACCCTAGTCTGAACTCTGTGCTTATCAGCCATGGAGAGAAATACATGCATTTAGCTTTCCATTTGTCATCTAAAGTACACAGCTAAAATATGCTCATAGCCAGAAGCTGATTGTTTCTATTTACTGCATATGACAGATGTATCAAGCTAGAATGAGATTAATCCTGTATGGGGTGGTCTTTTAAAAAAGATCTGTTTGTGTCTGCTTTTTTTCCCATTAATTGTGTCCTTAATTCATACAATAAATGTGTCATTAATCAATGGTGCTGGTGAAAACAGCTTTTTCTTTTACACTGACAACCAAATTTAGTCCATTAGAATTCTACTGGCTGTGAAGGTCACAAGCCTAACAAAGTAAACAACCTGAAGAAGTTGTATGAGATGTAGAAGTAGTGAACCCTAAATCAACATAAACTCTGATGTGAGGTAAATGTATGCAGAAAAATGTTTCATAGGAAAAAAAGAGCATAGATCCAAGATATTTTTGGTTGTGCCTAAGAGATGCAGAGGTGTGCTGAGACTAAAATTTGCTCTATAGAGCTCCATATGTTTATTTACCATACACACACATTAAAACTGACCCTAGACATCTGCCTACCTGAAGCTTAAAGAGCAGAATGTATGAATGTAGCTGAAAGGCCAAATGTAACACATTCTCTTGTTTTCCTTCCTTTAGGGGTGTTTTACATTTTACATCCTTGCTTTTTTCTTCTACGCAAAGATGCAGTTCATCCTTGTTCTTAAAGGATGGCAGATGTTTCTTGTAAAGGTTAAAGCACTTTTTTTTTTTTTTTAAAGAGAAATATTAAAAATATGAGGCCAAATCCCATGGCATCTAGTTAGGCAAAACTCACACTCAGATTTTTTTTTTTCCTAATGTGCTGTACTGTACATCACTGCATCTTTTTAGTTTCTTCCTTTGTAACCAAAGGATAAACTACTGTTTGCTATTGCACAGCATTTTCAAAGCTCTGATTTATAAATACTGTTATGGAATTGTTACTCAAAACTATCTCTTCTCTTTTCCAGAGAAATCAGTGCTTGCCCAGCCAACATTTATTTTTGAAAAGAAGGACCGTTCTTTGAAGGTAAAAAGCCTTTTTTCCCCCCCTTTTTCATATTGATAAGAATTGGTGAGAAATAGGGATTCTGTAGACAATTATCCTAGCAGTAGTATAAGATTTTAGCCCTGGTTAACACTTGTAATAAATGGTCTGAAAATAGAACAAGGAAGAATAGAAAACAGAAACAACAATTAATGCATATATGCTGGACTGTTGCACTTTGTGTCTCTGTCTACAAAATGACAGTTCTATTTTCCTTGACCTTTTTGTCCTTATTTTTTTTTCCCAGCGGCCTGCAGAAGACCCAGTTTGCAAAGCTGAAAATGGTAATCACCACCTTGCTGAAATAGCCTATGAGTTATTCATAGGCTATTCATAGGTCTGCCTATTTCCTGTCATAACAGTGTTTGGACTCCTTCTATGAGCAGGGGCAAATCCCAGTTACCAGACTAAGATTTTGTGTGTTGTAGAGCCACCTACTCTGTCCTATAACATAACTGAGTTATTCATAGGTCTGCCTATTTCCTGTCATAACAGTCGTTTGGACTCCTTCTATGAGCAGGGGCAAATCCCAGTTACCAGACTAAGATTTTGTGTGTTGTAGAGCCACCTACTCTGTCCTAATATATATGCCCCTGTCTTCCCTCAAGAGTTCTTCCATCTTACCTCTCATATTTACC
Source organism: Onychostruthus taczanowskii (assembly GCF_017590055.1). Lineage (NCBI taxonomy): Eukaryota > Metazoa > Chordata > Aves > Passeriformes > Passeridae > Onychostruthus > Onychostruthus taczanowskii. The sequence continues at coordinate 46,454 of NW_024497408.1, forward strand.
AGAAAGACAAGCTCCAGAAGCCCTGAAAATTGACCAAGTGTATTCATCAGCTGTATGAACTCCTAACTACCTTTTTCTATTTTCTTGGGTAATGTTATAATGTAGCACCTCACTCTTAATGTTTTCTGAGCCCATGAGCTATGAACTAAGTACTTGCTTTGGGTTCCTTGAACTTAGGAGAAATAAAGACTCCCCAGGGCTTTGTCACAGGTGTTGACTTAGATTCCAAAGCCCTCCTGCTCTTAGGTACTGCCTTAAAGCTAAATCTTTCCTAGAATTTATTTTGTTCAGGTGTTAATTGAGAATCCTAACATGGTGCTGATGCCTCCTGCCAATTGCACTGTACTTTCTTTTCTCTAGATTTCATTAGCTGTTCCAGAAAACGTGCAAGATCATCATCTTTGACTTTCCAGAAGTCTGACTCGCAGTCTGATACTGGTATGACATTTACCTCCAGTCATGTTTTGATTTGGGTTCTGTATTCTCATTTGGCAATGAAAATAATGAATTCCCCCATCTAAGAAATGTTTCTGCATTGTAGGCATGCTGCAAGTAATGAAAACTTAAACATTTGTACTTGCTGGTAGTTTCCAATGAACATGTTTTTAATTAAAAATACATTCTTTTTTCCATACTTACATAATATTACATAAAGTAGTGAAAAATCTATAGATTTCGTATAATTTTCTTTAATTGCTCACACAGTCAAGGGACAATGAGGTCAGGAAAGGAATTATATCCCTGGCTTCTGGAAGAGATCAGAGTTCCCTGGGCAATCCTGTAAAATATAAAGCAGTTTCCAGAAGGGCCCCTCCTGCTGTCCATGAGCTGACTGGAAAGGCTGACTAAGGACTGTGTATTGTTTCCATGGAAATGAACACGAATCACTAAGGCTACTGTGCAGAAGGACTGATCTGTTTTTTACAACCTTTATTTAACATATGGATGGTACCAAAAAAGTACTTCTGAATTCAGGCATTAATACACGTACGGTGTATTTTTGTTTTAAATCACATCTGAATGTACCTAAGAGGACTTAAGCTATGTTTGGTTTACACTGAAAGTTAAACTGGGATAGATATGTGAGAAATTTTAGGGCATGCCTATACCAAAAAATAAAGCAGAGTGCAGAAGGAAGCTGGAGTGTTTTCCTTCTTGATTGCCCACACTGTTTGAGGGATAGGTCACTGTCTGGCAGTGTTTTCAACCTTTCCACCTGGCAGTCTCCAGGACAGAGCTGACACAGAGCAGGTTAGCTGTGTGCCTGAGCCAGGCTGGAGTGCTTGGCCTCAGAGACATCCTGGGGTCAGCAGCATAGACATAACCTAACAGTCTGCTTCAGAAAGATGGTGGGTAGCAGACAATAATTTATTCTATTGTCAATGAAAGCATGACATCAGCCTGGCTAACCTGAAAACTCATCTTTTTTATTCTCCAAACAAGTGATGATTTAATCTCTTATCCTTTTAGATACAGCTCTCACACAGCAAAGAGGGAGATCATCTTCATTTAACATCCTTCCTACTTTCCCTCCCTCCCAGACAGGTAAATAAAAATAATATTTACGTAGAAAAGCAACTATTAGCCAAAATAAAGATGTATGCAGAAATGCTTTTCCTGCAAGACAAAGCTGAAGTGTGTTGGACTAGTCTGGTATTTGGATGGGAGAAAGGGTTGTTTTATAAGGGGGACTGGCATTTCAATAGAAGATAAGGAAAAAAAGTTGGGGAATCCTCTGGGGCAGGGGTGGAATCTTTGAATAATTTAAAAGCATGCATTTACAGAGTGTGATACAAATCATACTTAAAAAACCAAAATGAAATTACGGTAATTATATGAATAATTTGCTTGCAATATAATGGTGATGGTTCCTACAGGAATATAAATTTCTGTCCTAGGAGCCTGACTTCCACCTAACCAGGGATCCAGGGAATATCCTCCCTCTCTTAGCACTAACAGGAAAGATGGAGTGTTCTCAAATCCTAGCCTACATCTGTTACCAGAGACAGGTTCTTGACAGACACTGCTGTAGAGGATTTCTAAACAATGTTAAGAGTGCCCAGTATTTTAATAGCAGCAAAACACACTCTTGCAATGAAAAAGTGGTGATTTTATGTAGTGTATCAGTTGTACCATTCTACAGGACATGGTACGTGTGTGGCATCGCATCTTAAGAGGAATGAAAGATTTACAAATCTTGGGTGGTCACAGTGGAAAGGAATGACAGAAGTCAGAGGTTCTGCAAAAGCTTAAAAAGTTTTACTGGTAAATTACACACTTGGCATGAAAACTGGTATAAGTCCTGATCTCTTATTATAACCACATGGTGGGTTTTGGATGAAGGGTTAAGGTGAAAGGGAAGAGAGAGAATTAAAGAGGATTAAAGAGGAGAAGAGAGAAAGCAAGAAAGAGAGAAAAAGAGATCACTAGTCCTGGCTCCAGCATCAGCATTGATCTGGCTGATGTCCAGGATCCTGGCACACACACCTGGGCTTCACAAGGTGCTTTTATATAGAAGGGTTTCCCCACCCTCGAGATGAGTTTCTCTCTTTTTAGGTAAATCAGTTCTCAAATCAGTTCTCAGTTTGTTGTTTCTGGAAATGGGAGAGAGGCCTTGGGAGTCTTGGGTGGTTTTGATGCCCCTACAGTCCATGCCCACATCTTGGCCTCATTCCTGCTGTGCTGTGCTGTGTTCTGCTTATTATGGTTGTCCTGGAAGAGTGCTGCCCTACCTCTCTAGGTACTTTGAGAATGATGATATCAGTAATGCCTGGATTAGGCAGTATAAGAGCACACCTCACCGAAATCTTATAACAGCCCTACAACTGAGAGCCAATGTCTACCTGACAAGAGAGTTCCTGGCTAGGGGTAGGCATGAGGATTTTGTTTGATCATGCCAACATTGTGGTGCTGGATTTGAAAGTGTAGCTCACATTTTTGGGAACTGTCCAATCACTCAAGACACCAGGCCAGGATCAAAAGACATAATGCCATCCGTGAGATCCTTAGCTGTGAAGCTAAGAAGGAGAATTGGACGGTTTTTCAAGAGCCACACCTGAGAGGTGAGGTTGACGAACTGTTTAAACCGGATTTAATTTTTGTGGAGCCATCAGTGGTTGACGTTACGGTCAGATATGAGCACAGTAGTTCCTCATTGACAGAAGCTGCTGCCGAGAAGGCCAAGAAATATCAGCACCTTCATCTGCAAATACAACAACTAACTAATGCAGTGGACATTGAATATATAGGCTTCCCCATGGGGGCTCGTGGAAAGTGGTATTGCAAGAACTCTGAGCTGCTTTCGGCCCTCGGTCTCTCTAAAATGAGGCTAGAGAAGACTGCCCGGGCCCTGGCATCCAAAGTCCTTGTTGCCTCCATAGATATAGTACATATATTTACTAGCAAAGCTAGATTGATTGTACCTGTGTAGTATTATTGTAGAAATAAACTAGGCCACTTCCCTTGGCCAGTTTAGCTGGACAGTGGAATTGGTTTTGGGTGGGAGGGGTTCATCCATCATAACTGTGTCCTTCTAGCCCATATTTTGGGCTTTAAATTCTAACCTGGACTTCCAGGTGGACAGGCCACCTTACTTAACCTGGAAAAGAGACATATATTATTTATATATGTTTATTAAATACCCTCTGCAGCCACATCCTGCACTTTCTCACAGTGACTTACTACCAGAAGTCCTTGGTTGATTCCACAGCTATTGGGTATCAGTGACATACAAATTATCCCCCTTACCCCCTAGGCTTCTACAGCATGGTTGCCATCACCTTCTCACTGGTGTTTGATATTTTTATTAAAACAGTGAAAGCATCAATAGTGCACTGTCATCATTCTAGTAAGTTATAAAGGCCTTTTTAGAAGAACAGGGCAGGGTACATTTATTTATTTGTTTATTTATTCCTATGCATTTGGGCCTCACTTAATCAGGCTAAAAATGTCTAAAACTTGACCAGGTAACAGTCAATGTTTCTACAAAACAGGAACACCTAGTATTAAAAGATGAAGAAATATTTTGCATTAAAAACATTCATTGGTATCCAAAAGATGGTAACATAGCTAGAAAACCTGGTGCTTTTTCGTGCCAAAGTCTGCCCACCTGTAAAAACTGAGACAGTAACAGTTATCTTTTTCAGATGCATATGTTGGAATATTGCTCAGGTACTACCAAAAGAGGAAGGGGATACAGAAATACTAATTAATGGTTAAAACTTAGGTTTACTCGTTATTTAATTTTTAATTTATTTTTTGTAGTAAAGAAGAATAACATATTCATGACCTCAGCTCTTCTCCAAAGAAATCCTGACATCATCAAAAGTACAAGAGAAGGTAACTGTCATTGTAATATTTATTCACTGTAGCTCCAAAAAAACATTGTTTAGAGATACAGAAGACAGAAAAAGAACAGCTCTTTTCCATACTGAATGATAGGCTAGGTATTTTTATGCAGTTTATAACTTATTTGTTTGACAGTGTAAATGTGCTGTGAACTCTGGTCTGACCGTCTGCTCTGACTACTTATTTCCTGAGTGGACTGAATGTAACTTTCCATAGTGAAAATTCACATTTCTAACTGAATACCTCTGCTGCTGGAGAAGGCAATGAAGAAACCTCTTGGCATCTGAGGATGCAGAATTAAATCTGAAATGCCAGAAGACATATCTAAAACAAAGCAATAAATATAAGTATAAAGATATACTTAAATCTATAAATACAAATATATTTTGTAAGTAAAACCAGAATGTTTATGTATATTGCAGATTACTTTTTTATCCTGAGAGGATAACACATTGGTTTCACTTCAGAGTTGTGTATTTTAGAAACCATTACAATTTTTCAGAATATGAAGCAAGTAAACAACAGTAAATATTATTTTTAAATGTTTTGAAAGTCTCAGTTAAGAGGCAAGACATATAGGTATGAATTAGATGTGAAGAAAAAGTATATGTTTAAATATTTTGTCTTTGTATTTTGCAAGGATCCTTGTCACCAAGTCAATTGTGGAATGTTATTAGACCTGCCACTTTACAGCCCCCACAAGCCCTGACCTGTCCTGAAATTCCTGTAGTATCTCTAATGACTAAGAAAGAAGCATGTGTTCAGGTAAAAAGAAAAATAATTTTACTGGAGCTCAAACTAAGGAAAAAAACCAACCAAACAAAAACACCCAAAACAATCAAAAACAAACACCAAATAAACCAGTGCTGTTTTAAAGCAATTAATTAATTAATTATGCAGCTAATTAATCATGCATTAAAAATTGCATGATTTTCAAGAAAGTTCCCATGTAAGTTTCAGTGGAATTGCTGTATTACTGACATGATGTGAAATGTTAAACTCATGCTGACTGTGTTTGAAAAATTATCTCTTCTCTGCAGGCTGTCTTACCTTTCTGATATCAGGGTTCTAAGGAAAAAACAGCTTTGGGTATTTTGGATTTTGTTTATTTAGAAAGTGAGATTTTAGTACTTTAATAGAGGGCACTGGTTTAACACACAGCTGGAGGAAGCTCTGCCAACTGCAACATCTATTATCCATATCTGTATCTGTCTATGTAACTTTATACCTTAGTGACTGTGGATTCTAGCAGATATGTTAATAGCAGAAAATATAATAGCTCTGATTAATCCATTTGATTTTATTATTCCTAGCTATCTGAAGACAGCTCTTATTCATCCACTGAGAATTCAGTAAATTCCAAAACAGCAGTGGGGTCATCTAGTACCATGAGTCTTTCCAGCTCTCAAAAAACACAGTAAGATTTTGTTTATTTTATTTCTGCATCATCTTGTCACTTGGCTAATGGCATGCCCTTTCATCATCTATGTCTAACATGGTACTAAGCCCATCCTATCTGCACCCACACAGGGCTCAGTGCTGTTTGTGTGTGGTGCCAAGATTTGTGTGTGCTGACATGAACTTCATATGCCATAAAAAATGGACTCCTAACTACAATTAATGTCTGTGGGACAGGTGGTTTCGCTCTAGAAACCAAGCTGGAAACTATTCTGGCTTGCCATCTCTCTTCTGACTGCATGTCTGCTGCATCTCATAAAAAAGGTGCATAGAAACTCGGGAAATTTCATTCTTTTGAGGAATAACCAATGTATTTCAGCATATTGGACACAAGAAGCATAAAGAAAAAAATACAGGACTGATTTGGAAGACCAGGTGAATGCTGCAATTGATGCTCTATTTTCATTCACAAAGCAGAATTTCTGGCACGAGAAGCTATCTGTGGTGACTGTGACAGGCTAGCATTTTTGCGCAGCACAGACTTCAGAACTTCTGTGAGGAACCTGATGTCCTTGGAGTAGGATGTTTCCCCATCCTCTTGACACTGTATGTGATGGAAAGAGCCCCTTTCTTGGAGATTAATCAGATTCTGACTAAAGCTTGTGTCATACGTGACAGAAATACAATGCTGGGAAAACAATGGCTTCTGGTCACGTGTTCAACTTCGCACAAGGTTTTGCTTGGGAAACAGAAAGGGTTCCAGGCCAGCACTGAGAAGAAGTCATACTGGTGCAAAAGCAGGCTTTTACATCTCTGGGACTGACTCATGAGAACTCTAGGTCTTTGGCTGTCTTGTGGTATTAATACTGCTTGCTGATGTTGATGAGGGTTTTTTACCTGGGAGTTGTGAGCATCAGGAATACACCTGGTATCCCTTTTGATGAGAGAATGACTTTTCAAAATTGCTAGGGCCACAGATAATAAATTTCTAATGTTGCCTAATTCCCCCTTCTAGCCAAGAAGGGCACAGAATATGTACATTGCAAAGGAGTCTGTGCCAGTCTTCCACAGGGCTAGATGGACCATAGATAGAGGCTGTGATGCACAGTGCCAGGGTTCTGAGGAGGCAAAGGAGTTTAGAGGCACAATCAACTTAGATTCTTAGTCCTTATCAACAAAAAAAAAAAAAAACCAAAAACATCATTAGAGGGCAGATTCTTGCTGTGATTTTGGAAGAACCAACCTTTTCTATTACATTTAATGATGTTGTGATGCCCTCTGAGGACAACACGTAGCCACAGCGCACACTGGGTTTTTAGGAGAATCTGAATGATGGTAATGCATGCATTAGAAAAACTAAATCATCTGCTGTTGGTACTTTAAATTTATTTACCTGCTGTCAGCTACACAATGTCTAGGAAAAGATTGGTGAGGGACTTTCTCCTGTGAAGTAGAGAAATGCAACACAGTGATTCAGTGCCAACAAGTTAATTTGAAAGTATTTATGGTATTTCTTTCCCTTGTCTTTTTTTTCCCACAAACACCCTGCTTGGGGTGTTTGTGCCTCATGAATTCTGTATACCACTATACTAGTTCTATCATAATCATGGTAAATGTTGGTTCCTTTGACAGTTGAAAACTAATTTAAACACTACCAGGTGCCTTCTGCTCTTCTGAGATTGCAGAAGGATGTAAGTGCCATTCTTCTGATCCATATTAAGTGACTGATGCTTAGGTAAAATCTTTCTGGTATAGCTGTTTTCTCATCAATAATAAACAAATTACTTTATTAAACTCTGCATACATACTGAACAGTAAAGGAACATTGCAGACAGACCTCCTCATTGCAAAGAAAACAACTTTTTAGGGTTGCTTTTACTTCCAGTCAAGGCATAGTTGTTGACATTTGTTTATAAAATAAAATGCAGAGATTGCTTTGCCTGCAGACATCTCTCTCACTTTTGCTCCTCTTCCACATTTTCATCTCTCTATTATATGACTCTGTGGAGAGATGAGTGAAAATACCCTGTTAAACCTCCACAGTTGCTGCAGCTGTCCATGTTCCATGAAAGCACTAATTTTCTTTCCTGGGCTGATTATAATAATGAACTGAAAAGGAAAAAAATTCCAGTTTGTTGATTCTGATTAAAAGCTTGGAAAGCTTGTGTCATAAGTGACAGAAATACAACAGTGGGAAAACACAGGCTTGCAGTCACATCAGCTCAACTTTGCACAAGGATTTGCTTAGAAAACTGAAAGGGTTTGAGGCCAGCACTGGAACTGGCAGCTACTCAGACCTTTTTGGACACTCTGAGAAGGCCAGTCCCTGAATTTATTCCCCTCTCATAATCCCATTTGAGTACTTTATCCATATTTCTCCTCCCATTGTTCCTTGTTAGTGATCATTCCCTGATATCAGTGACTGTGTTTTGTATCTCCATGACAATGCCATCCCTGGGGCAAGAACACTTTGCATCCCTGACAATGCATCCCTGGCAAGAACACTTTGTTCTTGCCATAAAGCAACATAAGGCTATTGAGGTTTTAATAACATTTTAAGGCTGGCGCTTCCAGTTAACTTTCTTTTAAAAGAGAACTAATTGCACTGATTAATTGTTCTTACATTTCTGAATATAATCAAAACATTTTCCCACATTTTTTTCTTAGAAATAAGCCTCTAATTCTTGGGGTTTTAGCTCTTTTGGGGTGCTGTCCTTAAGCTGCTATTGGAGCAGCCTAGAAGTAGCAGTTGAAATGTCAGTATGGAAATTGGTCACATTCCAGTAAATTTTAGTGAGGGGTGTGTTGAAGGATAAAAAACTCATTAACACGCTTTGGATTTCCTGTTCATAGGCCAAAACATGCATAGAAGCTTTAAAGGCTGAAAAGACAAGTATTTTCTGATTTCTCTGTTTTGATCCTAGCAAATGTGTTGTCTTAGCAACACATCAAACATGAGAATGCCAAGGAGTATTTTTCTCATTAAAAAAGATTGAGAGAGGTAATACTCGGTAAGCCCATCATCCTTGTAGAGTTTTTAAGCATATTGCAGTTGTGAACAGAGAAACTATTTTAGAGGAAGCCATTGAGGTTCTGCAACAAACCCAGCAATTAACAGGAATATCCTGTACATGACATATGTTATGTTAAGCCCTCCCAAGGGTGATAAATACTGTGAAAAAGAAGTAAGTGGTGCTGAAGAATGCAGTTTGTGACACAGTATCAGGCTGCCTTCCTGCCAAGTCATCCTTCTGGAACAGAAAGTGAAAAGATCTTGCATGGTTTTGCCTATGCCAGCAAGACATGGAGGATTAAACTCTACAGACAGCATAAACAACTTATAACCCCTTCATAAAAAAACCAAAATCAAAACCAAACCAGCAGCAGGAACAACTTCCACACAAAGGAGTTTACAAGGACTTCCCTCACTTTTACAAAAAATGAACACTGTTTAAATTGGCTATGTAATTAGCAGGTCAAATTACAATTCTACTTGTATAGAATATTCTGAATGTAATCTCTGAAACATAGCTGGCCAGTACCAAAGGATTGCAAGTATTGAGGTCTCTTCTCATTTTATCTCTGGAACAGGTAATTGAAAAATGGAAACACTTTTCTCTCCTGTTCTACTTACACCTCATCTTAAGCCATCTGCTATCCTATCTATACATTTTTTCAGTATTTGTGTGTGTATTTGAATACATTGCCTTCCTGCACTTCCAAGATGCAAGGAGGATGATGAAGGAATGCCTGTAAGGCACCAGGGTGTACATTATTCTGCAGAGTACTGGAGCTTTATCAACTTGAAAGAATAGCTGTTAATTGTTGGTAGTCCTTTGGAGGAGCAAAAGGATACAGGGAAACTAAAGTAACTCATTAAAATTTCTGGAGTAAGACACTTCTCTGAGGAGAAGTGACGTGCTGTTTTGCTGCTTGTTCTTTGGTCTTAAGGAATGGCCTCAATAACCTTAATGGAATGCAGTGTGATACTCTGTTCCTTTTGTGAAATGTTCCATAGAGGATATTCTCATATTCTCTTAAAGAATTTATCTGATTACTTATGTGATTACTTTTTTGTTTTTCTTTAATGTTAGGTGTGGTGAATCTTTAAAGTGTTTTAAATAGTTTTAAATCACATTCTTATGTTATTTGTTCCCACAGAAGTCAGTTGCTCAAAGAAAGAAGTGTACAAAACAGCAGCAATTCTGATTTTGTGTTTGGAGAAAACATGGTTGACAGAGTTTTGGTTGGATCTGCACATGCTGGCAGACTTTTTATCAAGGTCAGTGTACTTAAGAGTACAATTACTTTTTCAGATATTCGTTCTTTTTTAGGTTCTCCTTCTTTTAAAGATGTGAGTAAATATGGTTCCAATGTCCCTTGAGGAGAAAGAATCTAAGGACGTGCTGCTGGAGGGGTAGGCATTCCTATCTTCACCACCCTAGACATGTTCTTTAATTACTAATGCTTACCAATGTGCCCTTCTGGTTTTTTACTTGAAAAACAGTTTTTTATCTATTCCATGTAAAGTGGAACACCCACAATATAAGATAAAAGAATGTGCTCTACTGCTGTAATAACTTCAATCGTAACTGTAAGAGGTCGGATACCTGAAGGGAAGCCTACAAAAAGCTGAAGAGAGACTGCTTACAGGAGCAGGGAGTGACAGGACAAGGGGAAATGGCTTCAGACTGAAGCACGTAGGTTTAGGTTTGCTATTAGGAAGAAACGCTTCTCTTTGAGGGTGGTGAGACCACTGTTAAACATTTGCCTGGAAATGCTGTGGATGCCCCATCCCTGGAGGTCATCCAGGATGACCATCCAAGGCCGAGCTGGATGGGGCTCTGAGCAACCTGATCTAATTAAAGGTGTCCCTTCCCATAGCAGAGAAGCTGGAACCAGATGATCTTTAAGGTCCCTTTCAACCCAAACCATCCTGTGATTCTGTGATAAAGTATGAGGGAAAAATTGGACACCTTAGAGAGTGTCCATGTTAAAGCATATTGTGCATGCTTGTGAGGCAGCTTATGTCCTGAAGGACTCTAGGACAAAAAAGTGGTTCCCAAGATGAGGACTGCACCATTGAAAATGGAATTGAAATTTCAGTTTTCAGTTCAAGTAGTATGAAAAGTGTATGCTTATCTGCCAGGTAAAAAGCTTGGCAACCATACGTTTGGGGTATGCCTTCTGACCAAGATTTATTTATAAGGTATTAGTTGAGGCACTGAGCATTGTCAGAAGCCACAAGCATTTATTTACACATGCCTAAGAAAATTTATCTGCAAAATAAGGTGATAGAAATTTTTTACTGAAATTTAAGTCCTCTGAAGTTCAGTTTGTGGTGTCTGAGAGTTTTAAACTACTCTTCTGGGAACTATGGGCTTGAATTGGAAATAAACCAGTACCTTAACACCTAAATTCTTCTGTGGATTTAAATACTAGTCCACACAAAGAGGTCATTCTTCTCAGAGGAAGAATGATGTACTGATTCTATGATAGTAACATTACTTCCTCTAGACACTGAAATTGTATCATGTGGGCTAGTTACTCTGAAGCTATTAAAATTGCTAATCTTCAGCCTAGCATGCATTAAATTGTTCAATGTTCTATTTGATATAAAGTAACATAGCCATTTTTTAAAATAGGAATTCTTATTTCCCCTGTATTTTTTTAGAGTCCTGAGAGGCATCCCAAGCTGTATAAAGAAGCTGATTTACACAAAGGAGAAATAATATCCATGTCCACAGGATCTTCTAATGTCAGGCCACAAACAAGTAAGAATACTCAGCAAACAAGGACAGTTAGCTTTATTATTATATCTCACTGTCTTTTAGAGGATGTCAAATGAGTGGTGGTCAACAATTTTCATCGATTCTCAATATATCCAGTCATGAGTATGCTTAGAGTATGTGCCAAAATCTATATTCAGAAAGCAGGTAGAGTTTGTTTTATGACATGTGAACTGGACTAACTTCAGAAAGCATGATCTGAATTACTCAAAAACCATTACAGAATATTATTATTATTTATTGTTTGAAAAAAAATGCAGCGACCTTTATGAATGCCTTGTGGACCACATTGTTGAAATTTTAATTCTGTTGCAAGGCTGTCTGTTGCTTGCATTTTTCAAATTCTCATATCAATTAATTTGTTATTTTGGATCATAATTGTGGGACTGAAAGTTCTGTACAGACAGATTTTGGGGTTTGTTTGTGACTCATGTGAGATTTTCTACTGAGCAACCCATGTAAATCTCGGCTGTGAGGGAGTCCCCAACAGGCTCCTGTTTTGAGCCTTCTTGACAAATTCTGCACTCCTCTTTACTAACAGATGTATTAGATCCTATGATTTGTGTGAGCATTCTTATAAGTAAAACATTCTAAATATAAAGCCCTCAGAACATATGTATAGATTATGCAAAGGTACAGAGCTTTGTAATAATATTGTTCCTTTCAAATCTTGTCCTTATGTGTTCCTGTTAATTATTCATTGTATATGTATTATTATTCTGAATATTGGGATATGTATACTCAGCATAACAATATATCAGATGAGTTTAATTTGGAAAATCAGCTTCTAAATATTTAGACCTTGTTTCTGATTGTTCCTGTTTGTCCCTTGGGACAAACCTCTGCAACTATAAACAGCCCTGTTCAATTCGGCATGAGCCTTTTTAGTGAGGTATTTTATATTCCTTTTCCTCTTATGTTTGTTCCTTTGGCCAAAAACTTATTAATAACACTAAACAATGTCAGATACCACAGGTATTACTGACGTCACATCCTGTGTGACCTGTACTAGTTTTGTTATCCTAAAAATGTTCCCAAAATATTCCCTGTGCAGAAATATTTTTTTTAATTTATTTTTTTTTCCTACAGAAAGACCTTTGTTGAGGAATGCAACATTAATTGAATCAGCAGCTGCTTGTGTTTCCAAGCCAGTGGACAAAGTCCTGTTAGATAAAGTTGAAGTTATAACTGGAGAAGAAGCAGAACAAAATGTATTGCAGGTGTGTATTTCGTAAAACCTTGATGGTGAGTAGTTTAGTTGTTGAAAAGAACATCTAGATCTATTACTGATGCAGCAATCTGAAAATAACTTCAATTTATATTTTAAATGTTTGCTTTTTTAAGCTATGCCTCATCTAACCCATTTTTATGTAAGTTGGTGTGTTCTTTTTCATAGTATATTTGTTCATTTTGTTGTCTCTTTCAGTAAGTGTCTATTTCAGTGGTATTTTATAAGAATCTACATAGTATACTAGCTGTAACCACAACCTTAGAACTGGAAATGATTTGAGTAAAGGGGGGGCTTATGAAAAAAAATTGTTGGGAAAAAAAACGATGTGTTGTAAAAGTAATTTGTTTTATAGTTCAGCTAAAATAGCAATTACCTTTTCAACCTGTCAGGGAATATATTGTTATTCTTTGTCTTCAAAATACTATTTTCTCAGAAAATAGCAATTATGATTTAAAAAATCTTAACATTATTTTATTTTTTATTAATTCTTCTGTTTTGGCAGAACACAAAAGTTTTACTGTGTTTGGAGCAGTACTCTTCTAGTACCAGTACTGGTATCCTGCTGCATAACATTTGTAATGAGTGAGGAAATAATGTTGGACAACTTTTGCAACAAATTTAGCTATGCTGGTGGATATCACAGACTGCTGCTACACTTAAAAATACAGCAGCAGCAAAAATGAAAGAGCCTCAGTAACTTTCTCAACAGACAAAGAGTTAATGAAGATGAAATAATTGAAAAAGTAAACTGGGACTCATGCTGAATGTTTTCTATGATGAGAAAAGAGGTCACAGATCTAAGAGCCCTTTCAATTTAGGTAATAAAGGTGGTATATCTGTATATCTATGTATAGGTATATCTATGTACCTTTCTGCACATGCTGTGTAATACATGGATGTATTAAAAGCCCAGTCAAAAGTTTTACAACCATTAAGTTGTGAAAGTAAAGTTGTTATTTTAGAGCCAATAAAACTAGCATTAGCTGGCAGTTTTCATAATGTATTTCTCTTTCAGATTAACTGCAAGCTCTTTGTATTTAATAAGCTTTCTTTAAGCTGGACTGAAAGAGGCAGAGGATCCCTGAGGCTTAATGACACTTCTAGCAATAAACATGGAATGTTGCAGTCAAGGCTAAGTACGAGTTAAATAATGAAATACCCCATACAGGAAACACCAAATAACTTGTGTTATTGTTGGCCACAGTTTATTTTCAGAACATTTAAATCTGAGAAGATCTTTAAGTCAAGTTGCTGAGAATCTTTTTACCTGATAAAGTTCTGTGTGTTCTGAGGAAGTGGGCTCACATATATTGTTAGGTTCTGTGTACTTCTCTGACATGCTGTGTATGTCAGAGAAGTACATAGTCACCAGTCACCAGTCTAACAGTTTGCTCTTTGTTGGTTCTGCTTTTTCAGCAGCACTGTTTCAAGACTCTTCTGGAATGTTGTTTTTACTGTGCTGTCACTTTTTTGTACTGTATTGCACAGTTTCAGCTGATTATTTCCTCTGCATGTCAGACATATTGAAAGAAACTAATCTATTTGGATATATTAAAAAAAAAAATCTCACTATATCAGGGTTTTATACCAAATTAAAAAGAATAATTGATGAAAATATTAGCTGTATACAAGTGCTGGAGAAAACAAATGCAGCATATCTTATCATATTAACCTTCTTATTTTAGTTATGCGAAATCAAGGTAGCTTGAGACTGATACTCAACACCCAGCTCTGGGAACAAATGGTTATAAAAAGAGCAAACAGAAAAAGCCTGTGCTTCACTGCAACAGATCAAGAGGACCATTCTGTTCAAGTATTTCTAGCTCAGGTGAGTAGGAGACAACAGCTCCACCCAAAACCCCACATCATCTAGAATTCTGAAGGGCTGCTGAAGGTTGGTTTTAGCAAATGGCCTTCATGCTCTATCAGACTGTGCTCAGCTTAGATGTTATAAGACTTTTATTATAGAATGTATTAGAATGCTACTTCATAAAAACAGGTGTGATGGTATAATCTGGCCTTAAGACAGATGTTTCCAGACTCTGGTTCACATACCACCAATGGGATGGATATCGTTCCAGCAATATGCAGAAATGGCTCTTTTTTAATGGAAGCAATACACTGACAATATCTTCACAGGTAATTAAAATTTTACCAGTTACTCTGGTAAAAGGCAGCAGCTTTCTGCCATGGTTCTCAGCACACCACTTGCAATAAATCCATCCAGTGTAGGACCTCCATTTCTCAGTTGCAAAGAACACAGTGTTTCAGTATCACCTTCTGTAAGACCCAAGGGTCTCTTGGGAACCCTTATTTTCTCCAGCAAGGGCTAAATAGGAGATGGGAATGTGCTGGACTTATTTGCAAATAAATAGCACATATGTCCCAAGTTGGAAAGTGAGAGCATCCACATGATTTTAAGGATGTTTACATTTTCCCCAGTAGATCTTTCTAGGAAGGATTCAGCTTTCTGGGAAAGACAAATAAATCATCAATTCCAGGAAGTGTCACATATCATACACAAGCAAACACCATGCACTGTATATGCAAGTACTGTAGATCTGTCTCTCCCTAACAGGGGTTGGCTTAACTATGGCTGTGCTGGACTGCTGGTCTGCATGTGAGAATTATAAATGTCCTGATTTCCAGGTGTACTGCACAGTTTTCATACAGTGTGTAATTTACATTCCATACATTTGTCTTGGCACTACTGGGCAGTAAAAATAGACATGTATGAGGAAATCACAATATATGAAAGCTGAATGGGTGTGGCAAGGGTTGCAGGAAGCTGCTTCTACAGACACTGAAGAGGCTGGTATCCATCTCTACAGTATCCACCTGGTGACTGTATATTTTTACATGTCAGGGCTTTCCTACTTCTAGAATCAAGCTCAGGAATCATCCAAAATATCAAATACTCCATAAAAACTGAGCTGTTCTTCAGGGAAAGTAATTTTTAAGCTTATGTTTCTTGTAACTATAGAGAAAATCAACAGCTGCATATGAAGCTCAGACCACATAAAAGAACTACATTTATTTGTATTTAATATTTGGATGTTAATTATTAAGTGTGGATCTTAAGCTGATTGTTTTGATTGAAAAGGACAAAATACAACTCACTCAATATTTTTTAAATGAATTTTTAAAAATAGATATTTTTTTCTCAGTTGTTTTGGACTGTATACATTTTACGTTCTGCAGGCAAGCTCAAAAGACACTGAGCACCTGTATGCAGCAATACATCATCGCCTTGTGGCCTTGCGAAGCTTTGCTGAGCAAAAGCCAGATGCTCATCAAGGAGACACAGAGTCAGAAACAGCTTTTCAGCCATTAAACTGTGATAGTGATGATGAAGATGATGAAGAACTAACTCAAGTGAGCAGTACTGGATCTGGTAAGCAGAGGTTTTGCTGGAAATGTGTAATCCTTTCACAGTATTTGCTGAAAGCAATGAAAATTGGACTTTTTTTTTAAGCTGTCTATAACTTTTATCTGATACAGATACACCTTTTCAGGTAGAAATTGGGTAATTCCTTTTAGTATTTTGACTTATTACTGTTAAAATGTAAGATTTTGCCAGCTCAAGTATCTACATATATTTATAGCCATGGAATACTCTTGACAAAAGCTTGAGGTTTAAGAAATTTTATATTATCAAGCATTATCTAAATGCTTTTTCAGTATACTTCAGTAGAAATTACTAGAGATGTTGAGATACTGATTTATTTTGAGTAAGTGAAGAATGAGTCCACTCACATCAGTGACTAGCTTGTTACTAAAAGCCTGGAGTACATGAAGATATTTATTATGTCATGGTTAACTTTATTTAAAACGTGTTCCTTGATCGGCTGTAACAACTAGCTCAACTAGGAGATCTGCAGGACAACATCTACACACCACTTTTGCCAGTTTTCGTCACCATATCAAAAATGTAGGTTTCTAAGAGAGAAAAATGCCACTAAAATAAGATATTAATGTCTTAATCCTTCTTTTAATGCAACTCACAACAGGGCTGCAGTCATATTTGCAGACAGCAAGGCAGAAAGGGCTGTTAGACTTAAAAGCTCCTCTATCTTAGCAAAAGACAAGTCAAATTCACTGCTTGTGTCAAACTACTACAGGGGATACAGGACCTTCCAGTTAGGTGTGATTTTTCAACAGATGGATTACATCAGGTAACTTTGAGTTGTTGCTCACAGGATTAGTTTCCCTCTGCAGCTATGTAACATACTGTCCTTATATTATAAACATTCCTTTCAACAACTATTCATCAAGAATCAAGAAGTGAACAGTAACAGCTATAAGTACTGTTTCCCTAAGGAAAAGAAAAAAAATTCCCCTTTATCATAGAATCATGGAATATTCTGAATTGGAAGGGACCCTTAAGGATCAAGTCCAACAACTCCTGGCGCTGCACAGCACACCCCAAGAGTCACACCCTGTGCCTGAGGGCATTATCCAATTGATAAGCTCTTGAGCTCTGCCAGGCTGGTGCTGTGACCACTGCCCTGGGGAGCTGTTCCAGTCCCCAGCCACCCTCTGGGGAAGACCCTTTTCCTAATATCCAGCCTAAACCTCCCCTGACACAACTTCATGCTGTTCCCTTGGGCATTGTCATTGGTCACCACAGAGATCAGATCAGTGTCTGTCCTCCTCTTCCCCTCATGAGGAAGTTGAAGACCCCAGTGAGGTGTCCCCCAGTCTCCTCTCCAGGGGCAACAAGCCAAGTGACCTCAGCTGCACCTCATACCCTTCACCATCTTGGTTATCCTCTTGATAGACTGCAATACCTCTATATCCTTCTTATATAAGAGTGACCCAAAACTGCACACAGTTTCTGGTAACTTGGAAATTTTGGATGGAGCTTGACTCCTTCCCAGAACTCCTAATAAAAATTCTTTGTTCTTTCAAGGAAAAAAAGAAAAAGAGTGTAAAGGGAGTTTCAAAGTAATGTAGGAACACAGATATACAAGTTAAATATTTATTTTGATTTACAGAAGCTTCTGATACAAATATTCAGATGGCAGCCAGCAAACAGATTCTGAAATGTGTGCGGTGCTGGTTTTTTTGTCCTTTAAGTTTAAGCAGCTGTGCCTCATTTATTCCCGTTTGTAACAACAGTTTTAACAATCCCTTTCAAGCACTTCTTTAATGGCTTCTAGCTCTTCTGCTAATCTTAATCTCTTCTCAGAGCTGCAAGGTTTTAATTTGCACACATTTCAGTTACTGGTATCCGAGTCACTCTCCACTTCAGACATTCAACCTCACTCATGGCTCTCCCTGGAGCTCCCTTTTACAAAAATGGAAAAATAATAGGCCTTATGGGTTTTGAACAGGAAGAGGTCAGTTTTAAATATCAGCATAGAAATGTCCATTTAGATACAAGAGAAAAAATCCTGGTTTTTTTAAGAGCATTAGTTTTAACACTTTAATTTTCATTCTTTCATTTTCATTGAAGGGTGTATGTGAACAAGTCATCTTCTTCAGTTAGTCAGTTTTGGAGATCACCTCTCCTTAAGAATACGTAAATGTTAAGAAGCCTAAATTTGCAGGGACTGTTTCTTTACAAGAGATACAAGAATTTATAAAATATGCCTTCATTGTATGTCATTTCTTTCTATTTGTTTTTTCTCATCCCCCCATCTGGTTTTCTTTTCTTAATATAGCAATTTCCTTCTTGTTAAAATGAACTCACACAGTTCCTAGATGATGTATTTCATAACACTGTAAAAGACATAAAAAATTAGATCTTTATTATCTTTATAGTATTTTTATAATTGTCTTTAGTGCTTGAGACTGAAAAAGAAAGCAAATATGATATACTTAGTAAGTGAATTATAGACGTTGAAGTGATTCTGTATATTTGCAAGACTTTGTTGTAGGCATTCCTTACAGAAAATCTACAGTATGTTAATGCTATATACAGACAATGTATAAGGTAGTGGAGATTTTTGTATGATTTTATGAGTTCAGTATCGACATTTATTACAGTATTTTTAAAAATCCTAGTTGAATTGCTTTACTTTCAGATAGAGATATTAATTTCATAAAGTCCATAAGAAGAAATTTGCTGTGCCTGATATTTTTATCAGATCATATTTCACCAGTTACAGCCTGAATACTTTTACCAACAAAATACTCTGTAAATCTGTGTGGAGAGAAAAAGAACAATCTTTAAATAGATTTTGAGAGTGGATGGGACCAAAAAGTCTGTGGAAGGTATTTATCTTTTCCCTCTGCCTATAAAGTGAGTTGAGGAAGGGAATTCAGACTAAACAGTAAACTTCTTGGCTGAACAAAGTCAAACAAGTAAAGTGCATGAGAGGTACAAAGATGGCACTGTCACTAAGCAAAGAGAAGTTTTATGTATTACTCCTTACACTCCACCTCACTGATCAGAAATCTTCTAACTTCATCCTGACTGAGGAATCATCTCTTTTGATTGAGGTGTCCTCTCTGTAATTTTATCTTAGATGCTATTAAAATGAATTCAAAGATTCTGGAATCTAGGACTGGGTAAGTCCCAAGAAGTGATTCCATACCCAGCCATAGACCTTACAAGAAAAATCACAGTGTGCAAAGACATAAGAATGTATCCCATATGGATCCACAAAGAATTGTGTGGATTTTTGAGACTACTGGTATTCAGAGCCAGTAGTCTCCAAACACCAGGAGTGTGTTGGTCCGAGAGCCAGACAGTATCATAACACAGAAATGCAAAAGGACAAGCATTTGCAGAACTGAAGAATGTTTTATTTTACGGACATTTTCTGGTCCACTAAACATGTACTTACCATCTCAGTTTCATTAGGACTCTCTTTTATGCTGGAGTTTACCAAAATTTAAAATGTTACAAGACCGTTCTTTCTGTTTTGAAGTAATGTACTTTTAAAGTTCTTAAAGAAACTACTCTTCAGCCACACCACAGTAACTCCTGAAAAACTGCTTTGTTTGGCATTTCTTGTCAATTTACTTTAAATTCTTATCAATTGTTAAGGATTCCAAACTATAAAGCTAACATACACATACCTGATAGTGATTAAAACTGAGGAAGAAGGAGAAGTTAAGAATTAACTTCTTTGTTGGAGTTTCTGTATTCTTTTCAGCATGCACCACTAATATCTAAAGCAGAGAAAACAGACACTCTGTGATTGGTTTTAAATTCTCCCATATCAGAAAAGGGGGAAGATCGGTTTTAATATTCTGACACACACAAGCTTTCATTTCACTTGTAAAAGATTTTAAACTCTTGGTAAGTATTTAGGGGTGGCCAGATGGTAGTCGCAATTTTTAAGCAGATACTGTGTTAGTGGTATTATGTATCTGACATTATTAGTCAGTTCTGCCTACTTTCTGCAGATGAGTCAAAGTCACAGAGATTACGCACCAAAACCACTTTCTCATAACCAATGAGCTGTTTGAAGGTATGTTGGATTTCTCACAGTTTTCTGAGCATCTTTAATGAAGTCTTAAAGCAGTGTACCCTCCATAGAGTGAGAAAATTTGCATCCCGGGTATATTGCCCTACCTAGACATCAGATTCCTTACTGTTTTTTGTGCTTGCCTTTATTGACTTGGAGGGTCATAGGCTTCATTCATGATTCACATGCTCAAATATTTGTGAATAATCCTCTGTTATCTAGTTACCTATTTACCTAAACCAGGAACTGATCATATCCAAACTTTAACCTACTGCTTTGGTGTTATGAAATGCTGGATTGCTTCAAAACATGAATATGCTCAAATAAGCAAGATTTTTTTTTCAATAAATTCTTTTTCAGATCATTCTAGATGGAACCGCAGGCAGTCTGTTGTCTGCTCATGATATCTGCCAGAAGTTACAACAGCTCAGCTGGGAACTCATCTTCCCAAAATGTCTAAGCTGACTTATCAACCCCTGGAGGGAGGAAATCAGATGCATATTACTTTATTACTTTTAAGTAGAGATTAATTTTAGAGAGAGCTTAAGTTTACTTCATTGAGAAAGAACTTCAGATGCACTATTGAGGATTCCAGGCAACCTGCTTTGCACTGAGCTGTGAATAACACCATGGCTTCCAATACTCAAGAACTGTTACAAAGTCTTTCAATGTTAGAATTAAATATATTTAGATGCATTATTAGAGTGAGGAATTTTATAGAGAATAAGTAATTGTTCATCATATTGATGGATAATACCACATAAGCATCAACTAATAATATATGTAAACAGATATTTGTTACTATTAATCTATTATTTAAACAGTTGGAAAGCTTTAAATTTTGCTTCACTGAAAACATTTCTTTAAAACTGTGCGGTAACATTCAGCATCCTATTTGTAAGTACATGCAAGCAAAACCTGGGGTGGCAGTTTAGCATGACCAAGGCCTATAGAAACTAGCCCCTATAGAAACCCCCTCCCTGTATTTATTTTTAAAATATCTGGAGTGGTATACTTGCTGCAGAATTTTGTTTAAGGAAAAAAGAACCATGATCTGCATCTTTCAGCTGTATGCGCCAAAAGAATTCACCATGAGGAAGTAAAAGTTCATTCTAAGGGCTACATCAGCTTTAAAATTTAAAGTATAGCTGCTTGCTCATGAACACCTTTCTAGCTGAACAAAACAAACACCTGCACTTGTGTACATTAATTGTCCATTTGATATACACACATAAATGCATGCACAGCACAACAGGGTATCTACATTAAAAAACCCCTTCAATGTGTGAGATTATCTAAGATTACTTCTGCCTTAGCTGTAGCTATTCCTAACAGCATCATTCATGAGTATGTTACCCATTCTCATGTGCACAATAATCCCAACTGTGGCCAAGACACAGTTGCTCTGTAAAAGTCATTTCACAAACTAATGCCTTCTACCTAAACATTTTTGTGAGAAAAAAACTCCAATTCACCTGTGAATCGAGACTTGCAGGGTCATTCATAAGCCCATGCACAGTAAGACATACCACTTACATTCCATGTTTTCATTCTGTCAAAAACAGAATTTGCCTGCAGTCTCTCCACTGCCACTTCCCTGAAGTCCTGCATATTGTTTGTCATCCTCAGTGCTGAAAGAATGTTCTGAAATATATCAAGTCCTTTTAATTAAGGTAATTGTAATGATTTCTCAAGCTAAAAAGCTGCAACACACCTGATCAGTCAAGTTACAATTTAGTTTTCCCACCTGAACATGGTATGAAGTTGGAACAGTATTTAGTTTCTTCTGGAATTCTCAGTGCACTGCCAAGATTAGTATCCAGATGAAGCTGAAATAGTTGTCTGGATTACACTGAATGTAATGACTCACCAAAATCAGCACTTGCCTGACACTGATTTAGCATCTGGGTGACAGTAAATTTAAGTACAACTTGATTTCTGCCTTCAGGAAAAGGGGAGTGCTTCCCAACAGAGCACCTGTGTCAAACAGTGAAGCATGGGGATTCTCTTTGAGTCCACTATAATAATAAATAAATAAATGCCAGTAATAAAAATATTATTTCCATAATGAGGTGTACATTGTGTCCTTTGTTATCAGCCTCACTCCTGACCACAACAATATTTACATCACTGACCTTCATATTTCATTGCTGCAACTCATCCTCAGGGACAAAGCTCCATGTTATAAAAACTCAGGCAGTTGTAAAACGCAGCAGCCGTATGTATTTAGCAACAGGTCATGGTGATATGTTTGCCCTGGAGTTCAGCTGGCTATGCGCTGAATGCAGAGTTTGATTTCAAAGTCTGTCCTGATAATCAAAGCTTTCGGTGAAACAGGATTTAAGCACCTTAGTGACATGATACCCCTCTAGAATCTGAATTCTACTACAGCTGTAAAATCCTTGGTAAATGAGGGAGGTTTCCAGGGCAGGGATAACAGAACTTTTTCAGACACAGGACTTAAACTTTGTTATTTGCTCCCATGGCATGCAAAGTTTATAAATAAAAGCTATTTTGATTTGCCTCTTCCCAAGATCCTTACATGTATACACAAGTATACATATAAACACACACACTCATGTGCACACACACTCAAACATGAAGCTTCATCTCCCAAAAGCTGAGGAGGAAAAGAGGTGCTTATTTTAAAGCCATTTGGTAAAGAGGAAAAAATTTTTGCTCTTAAGAACCTAATTATGTGTTCTCTTTAGTCTCACTGCACTAAAGTTCACTGTTCCTAAGCCTGAAGGTACACCATTATGTAATGGATTACTGGTTTTAAAAATGTAGTTTGCCATTTTATGACAGCTGGAGAGCAATTTCCGTGCCACAACAATAAACAATTTTCTTACCACTTAAATTTCTGTGTAACTAGGAGTCTTACTTTGTGTCCCAGTTAGAGCTTCCATGAGTTAAGAGTTCCATGCTGCAGAATCTCAAGCCTGCTTTCCTAAGGAAACAGTATGTTAAGTAGTTGTGCACACCATCCACCTATGTGTCAGACACACACTGAGTCCACTGTTCAGTTTCAAAGAATTTACAGGACCTAGAATACTCTAAGACTATTTAAATTATTCAGGAAAATTGGCAATTGCTGAGAGACCGAAATCAGAGAAAAGCATCCTTTGAGGAAAAAGTTTCAGGGTGAACTTGCTATTTTCTGTGATGCTGGTGGGCCTGAGTGGTGTTTTTCTACTTCTGTACAAGCTGCAGCACTTTCTGAGATGGAGGAGAAACAGAGTATGGAGGGATAGGTCCCTGTGGCCTGAAGAGAGGTGTAGAGACATGATCCAATATGAAACACTTATGAGCCCATATGAAATTAGACATGATTTTTTTTTTTCAGATAAATTTCTATCTATTTATAAGAAACCCCAGTGACAAATTTATATACATAAGGCATGTAGATCTGGAAGATCTTATATATTCATACAGTAATTTTCCCAAGAAGGGAAAACTAACAGTTCCTAATAATATATTCTACTAAGATTAGGAACTTCTAGCAGAATATTCTTGGATGGGACAGACTGAATGTCCTACTTTACATTTTGGAGGTGTTTGTATCCCTTCATAAACATTGTTCCTCAGGTTTTTATGTCCTGCTCTTTAGTGACCTCTGAAACAGTTCTGGCAGACTGTGTGAAGTTAAGAGTTAGGTAATATCTCTATTGAATAAACAAATACAGGAAAAACTTCTGGCACATTTGCTTTCACTGCTGGTGACAACCACTATGACATGGACAGGGAGGGAAAGAGCATCCTCATTTCCCTTAGATGGGTTTTAGAGGCCTTACCATGGGGACATGCTGGCAGAAAAACTTAGAAAAAGCGTGCACGGCCCATTCTACAGCAGTTCTCTGTCTAAAAAGTGGACTTCAAATCAGAACAGTTTGCGTTTCACAAACACTAAAGTTATTAGTATAAAATGAGGTATCTGCAGTTGTTTGAGCATATTCAAATTGCTTCTGAAATGTTGAAGTCAATTGTATTAGACTACTTGAGGGATGGTGTAGTTTGCTTTGCATAAGCAAAGAGTGGGAAGAAAAGTAGAAAAGTAAATCTCTGATAATTAAAATAAGTTCTAATGGAAGTGTGGACAAGAAAGCTTGCTCCTCTCACTGGTTTTGTGTAAAAAAATCAGTAATTTGCATTGATAAGAATAGCTCCACTTACTATGCTTTTGATTAAGCTTCCTCCTTGATTTTGTAATTTGGAATTTCTGAAATAAATTACATGACTAAATTACATAACTGAACTATGCAATCAGTGATGAGGGTACATACATTGCAAGAGAAGTGCAAGCACATGGATAGGATCTGTGATCAGAAATTCTATCAGACTACACTTGCTAATACATTAATCTATGTGACTCTGATGTGTTGCATGAGTGATGCTCTCTAAGCTTTAGTCTGGAATTTTCCTCTGGATTATAAGAATTAACAGCTGTGGTCAGCTGGTCTCAAAATCCGAGGACTTGGATTTGTGAAATGTTACAGTGGTGGTGTGTTTACCTCATCCCCTGTGAAAGCACCAAACACTGAGAGCATCACCATATTAAACACAAACAAACCACAATCATTTTCTGTTACCAGTGGCACATAGAGTAAGTCTAGTCAATGCAAATAATTTGATAAGTTAATTATATACTTGTTATTAATTAAAATATCACAAGAAGCCATTATTCAAAGACTTCAAGAAGGAGTAGAAATGAATAGTTGTCCCAGATTGTAACTGCACTACAAGAAACATACACATTCTTCTGGGTGGAAATAGGCTACATATGGAGATATAAAACAGCTGGCACAGTTGTGCATTACCAGTTTTGCAGCTAGTGAAATTAGGGAATAATTTATTGTTTATGTAGTAATTTTTCCAGTTACTTTGTTGCACTGAATATTTTGTGTATAACATAGGTATTATTTTAAGTTCACAATATATCTTGAAGCATATAGAGCTAAGGATGCCTGGTTTTCTATGGATCTGTGTTTTGAAATTTACCTCATGTAAATAATAACTCCTTGGTGCCCTAAAATGGGCATTTCTCTGAAGCATTTTTCTAACTTCAGGCAATTTTGAAGCATCTGTTTCCATGAAGAATTTTTAAGTACTCTATGCCCAAACTAAAGCTGGTTTTGGTTCAAAAAGTTGTTACAGTGGAAGTTCGCTCCTAGACCACATTTGTGTCCTACAAGGATACCAGGTTTAAATGCCTGTATTTATTTGTTTAATTTTCCATGAATTAATCTGTCCCTTAATCTACTGGGTATATTGTTTTAAATACATTGAAAATGGGGCATGAAGACATGTCATTTTTCACAAACTGAATATATCTCAAAATAGGTAAAGGGTCGTTTGACAGATATGTGTGTCTTCTAGCTGTATATCAGCAAAATCAAGAATTGTAGTGAAGGAGGGGTTAGTAGTGCATGTAGTGTCTAACACTACATACTACTGAACATTTTGTAAGTAGGTCCATTTATAAAGTAAGATGCAAACTGTAATATTCAACAAACTGTATTTCATATGTTATAGAAAGTTAAATCCTTTTCACAAAGACAATGGGGTATCAGACAATCTGTGTACTCTGACAAAGAGCTAGCCTGTCAGAGACTTCCTTCTGGGAACTCTGTATTAATTACTTCATAGCCTGTGCTTCAGCATTGTTTCCAGAACTTTAATCATCTACTGATTTGAATTTACATTTTTAAATACATATTTCATATTTTATGCAATAAGCTTGCTGTGTTAATTAATTCCAAAGACCATAACATGTTAATTGCACTACTTCAGAATAAAATACTATTCCATATTCAAACTTAATGGTTGAAACTGATTTGATTTTCAAAAATCAAAACAATTCAATATAAATAGACAATACACAAAGCACAAAATCTTAGAGGAGCAGCTAAATGGTCAATTAAGTTATAAAATAGATACCATTCAAAACAGAGTCATAAATTTTCGAAATCTCTTATATCTTTTAGGTCTCCAGGATGTTGTATTACCTACTGCTTTGTACAACCTAAAAGTTAATGGTTATACAGAATGAGGCATTTTCTGGTTAGCAAGGGAATTAGTTATGTTTAATTGGTTTCCTGGTAATCTGTTTTGTGATATTTTCCTTCAAGGCTAAGCTAATCAGTAGACAAAAAATCCTCCTACGCACCAGCAAAGACTGGAGAAAGCCTTTGTTTTGTGGGAAGAACAGAATGGCTGCAGCTATGCTTATTTCCTAAGACTCCTGGCAAAGCACTGTAGAGTGCTCCTGCATTGACAGGCAGGAGTTGCTGTTTCAATCCCTTCCCCCAGGGAAGATGAGGAACTAGGTGAGTAACCAGAAATGTGTGTCTAAGTGAAGCCTTCAGTGCAGAAGGACCATCTGTCGCAGTCGATGCCTGTGCATGCAGTTATTGATAATTATGCAAACCCCCACAGGATTTCTGGACAGCTTGCTTACAACATTAAAAAGTAACTCAGGATCGATAATTTTATTTATTTATTTATTTTTACCTAGACTCGCCAGACGCTGTCTTGCAATGCTGCAGCCAGGTCTTTTCTGCCCTTCCTGACACTGGCAAATGTCACAAAAAGACCAGAACAGGCATGGATAACAAAAAGAGCTTTAAAGCTACACCAGCTCTCCGCCCCAGATGCAGTATTTAGTCCTTCTAAAACACAGCACGTGCTGTGTTTTCCCACCTTTCTGTATTATTTTCTGAAAGTATTTCCCCCTCCCCCGCCAGTTTCCCAGGGAAGCAGGCCAGCCCCAGCCAGGCAACTCCCCCTGACTTCCTTCCACAGCCTGCTTGGTGCCGACCCGCACTCCCTGCTCCAGCGGGGCGGCACCAAGCAGGCAAGGAGAGCGCGCTCGCTGTCCCGCGGCCGTGGGGGACACTGTTTAGGAACACTGTTTAGTCTCGGAACACTCCTTGGTCTCAGAATTCCCGTCTATTCCCCAAAGCTATCTGAAGTTTCGCTAATGCACAATTATCAGTTCGTATTTGCCTTTCTGCGGTGCTGTAAAAGCTATCACAAAGACCGAGGACAGGAGCAGCAACACGTGAGATTTCCACACACGAGATCTAACACCAAGTAATTTCTCCCTCTTTATCTCTTTAACACTATCGCTGCCTCCCAGGACTTTAAGAGTACTAGTGGGGCACTGGTGGCATTGTCGCTGTGCCCTGGGACTGGACGAAGCACTGGGCAGCAGCGGGAAGCACTGAGCACACTGTCACTGTCCCCTCACGGCGGGGGTCGGTCCCGAACCCCTCACGGCGGCCGGAGCACGGGGCGCGACGACATCCGCCCGCCGCGCGCCGCCTACGTGCCGCGAGCCCCGTCCCGCGCGCCACCAGAAATCGGGGCGGGGCCAAGCAGGGGAGCGGGGAGAGGAGGTGGGGCTCTCCTCTACGCATGCGCAGGCGGTTCTCACCGGAGCGCGGGGTGGGGCACGCGCGCACAGCGCGCTGTGCCCCTGTTGGCCAGGGAGGGCGCACGCGCCTGGTATAGCGCCCAGGCCCCGCCCTCAAAAGGGGCGGGTATCCGGCGCCGCGGCTCGCTATTGGCGGGGCCGGCGGCTGCGCGCGGGGAGGGCGGGGCGGCGGGCGCGGCCGGGCCATGTGTGCCGGGCGCCGCCGCAGAGCGGCCGCAGCCGCCGCCGGCAGCGCCGCGCCCGCTCCGGGGAGCGGCGCAGAGCCCGGGAGATGTTCTTCTCTTGGGGCTTCCCCTGCGGCCGCCTCCGCCTCGCTGGCCGGGCGGCAGCTCGCCGCTCCGCGTTGCTCTGCCAGCGGGCGGCGGCTTCCTCCGCCCCTCCGTGGCTGCCACTGCTCGGCGGCGCGCACCGACGCCTACTCGCGCTCGGTGGGCTGAGCCCCTCCGCGGCGGCGGCCGGGCGGGGGGCGGCGGGGGCCGCGCCGTGCGGGTCGGGGGCGGCGGGGGGCGGGTTCCGGCCGTCGCGGGTGGTGGTGGTGGTGAAGACAACGCGGTACGAGTTCGAGCAGCAGCGGTACCGCTACGCCGGGCTCTCTGAGGAGGACCTGAAGCAGCTGGTGAGCGGCGGGAGGGGCCGGTGGTCCCGGACACTGGGGGCGTTGCCGCGGGGCTGCAGCAGGGGTGGGGGGGGTGCCCAGGATGATGCCCGGCTGCTGCGAGGGATGGCGGGGTGATGCCCGACTTCGGAGAGGTTTCCGGGATGGTACCGCCGGGCTGCCGGGTCCGAGTGTCCCTGGTGCTTCCCCGGGCCTTGGTGGGGCGGAGCCGGCGGCCGTGGAGGTGAGCGGGGTCGCGGTCGCTGTTCCCGCGCTCTGCCCCTGCTGCCGGCGGCTCTGCCTCTGCTCCCGCCGCTGCCCTCCCCGGGCCCCCGATCCCGATGGAGCCGCCGAGGGGCACGGCCTGGAGAGGGGCACGAGTCGCGCCGCTGCACATTCATCGCATTGCAGGGTGCCGAGGGACTTGTGTAGCAAGCGTGTTTGGGTTTTACCCTCGGAGGGATTCCAGCAGCCCCCAGCAAACTGCAGGGTTTTTCTTACTGTGTGTAGTATAAAGATTAGAGAAGTGCATGCTGAGGAAAGCACGATGTTGCAAAAAATCCCCTCTGTTTTAGCGTGGACTGATTTGCATTTCCTCCGTTTTCTTGCCTCACATCCTCACTCCATCCTTACATATTTTCCTCCGTTCAGACAGCCAGATCTCTCTCAGATCTACCTTTCGTGTTACAGTTTTTAGAGAAGCCTTTTTCGTTAATCTGTAAGATACCTTTAATGTAAAGGTCCATTACTGAAGGTATACTCAGGACAGCAAGTGTTTCTGAGAGTTGGTATGTCTACCCAATGTCGTGTTGTCTTCATCTCCATCATGTTCAGTGACCTGAGCCAGATCTCCCTTTACCCGGTCATTGTCTTCCAGTGTTCATCTGCCATCAGTGGGCTGGAAGATGGTACCTGCAGGAATTACTTTGGCTGCCAGCAATCTGTGAAGTCCATGTCTTGAGCTCATATAAATATGCCTTGATTTTGAATAAGTCCATTGCATTAATTTGTCTACAGATTCATTTGTGTCTGTCAAGTCTTTGATCTCTTACAACTGGAAATATTTTAGATCTCTGTTACTTTGCAACGTTTGAACTAAACTGGTATATGTGCTTAACTTATGCAGCAAGGACAAATGGCTGCATAGCCTTGCTCTGTAAAGAATCAGGATATACAGTATCTACAGCAATGTCTATGTGCTTCAGTTGGTCTTCTACCTCCTATAGAATTCCTGACTAAACTGGTGTATGTGCTTAACTTATGCAGCAAAGACAAATGGCTGCATAGCCTTTCTCTGTAAAGAATCAGGATAAAATGTACAGTATCTACAGCAATGTCTATGTGCTTCAGTTGGTCTTCTACCTCCTATAGAATTCCTGTCCAGACATTTTTTACATGTTTTGTGTAGCTGTGTAGTCACAGTTCAACAAGTTGAATGTCAGCCTGTGTTGATTCTCATGTATCTTCCTCTTGCTGAGATGTCCTGGTACTTCCTTTCATACAGTAGTTAAGGGAAAAAAAGGTCTCTCACAGCTCAGCAGTAAGGCTTCTTCTTTTCATTTAGCTTTTTGTGAGAAATTATTTCTTGTTGTTGGATGTAGAGGTTGTCCTCAATGTGCAGCTAAGCCCAGGAAAAGCAGACTGGGTTTGGTTACTTTTCCCTAACTGCTTCGGTACAGGCAGGACTGGAACACTGAATCCGTGGGCAGCATTGCACATCCCTTAATGTGCTCATGACTGAATGTAGTGGTAGCTGCAGTTTCCTTTTTCATGAGAAGGCATATTTTGCATGATTGGTAACCTGTATCACTCTCAATATGCATTTTTAAAGAAATAACTGTGACCTCAGTGGGTGATTGTAATAGTTGCAGAAACAACTTAGAGTTTGTTCTTTTGGAGAAACTTACAGGTACATTAATAATTCTTGGTATTTGTGACAGTTCTAGAATTTCTTTTCTAGGACTGGTGCTTTTTTAATACCTACCTTTCCCCTTAAAATGCTGCCTTGTGATGAATTGCAGCAATAAAACTTGGTGTCGCCAGGTAGACAAAGCCCAACTTGCCTAACTATGTGTGTAGCAATATTGAGTTAAGCTCTTGCTGTATGGGCGGGAATACAAAGATTTGTGCAAGAACACATTGAAAAGGTATTGCAGAATTTTATTTTTGAAACAGAAAATAAGAGAGCAAAGGAATTATCCTTGCTGCCCATTTCTTAAATTGTTTAGCTAACCTGTAAAAATTTCAGTATTTGCATTCTGCTGTGACTCTAGTCTCAGATCTTTTTTCCTCAGACTGAGTTAATGGCAGCCCCACTGAATATATTATGTGAAGGTTCAGAAGACTCTTATCCTCACTGTTGGGGAGATCACTTTGTAGCAGAGTGATTGCTGTGAAGTGTCCTTCCCCCACAGTGCAATTGTGGGCAGCTTGGGAACACGATGCATTTTGCTCCCTGGTGTTAGCTGCAGTCCATGCTCCCTGTGTCTCCCTTTCTCCTGGGGAGACTTCGGAAGCTGCTCCAAGGCAGCTGATCACAGAAATGAGCCCAGGCACACTGCCTTTGGGTTTGCAGCTCGGTTGTGTTGAAGGGCCACACAGAAGGCAGGGTGGGAGATGAGTTTGTGTGAGAGCCTCAGGCTGGGATACAGGCAAAGAGTGAAAGCAAAAAAGCATAGGAGAGGTTTGGCTCCTTTAAAGCTCGGAGCTGCTGGCTGACCCAGACTGTTGGTCGTGGGGGTTGCATTGCAGGGGCTCAGGCTTGGGTAGTCCTGGAGGAGGTTTCTGGTGTAAGGGAGCCAGCACCAAAGGAAGAGCATGGTGCTGTCATCCTCTGTCATGGACCTTCAGATGTTCAGACACTGGTTATCTGAAATACAGAAGTTCAGTTTCAAGGCAGTGTTGGAGGTTTAGGTTGAGCAACCATACCTGGGCTTGTTGCCTGCCTGTTGTGAGCAAAAGAGATGTTTGCAAGTTTCTAGAAGATAGCTGATGTCTGTACTTGGAATCAGATATCAGTATAGCACAATTAATGAAAATTGTGGGCTTAATCAGTTCTGCCTGATCACCAGGACAGGAGAGCAGTCCTGAACGTAGCTGTTTCAATCAGTGTGTTTATGTATTAATGCTGAATATGCAGTAAGTAACTTAATTTAGAAATGGTGGTGCCTTTGGGCGCACATCCTAATGAGATGAGATTTGTTCCATGTCTAAGGAAGCTGAAGATGAATCATGGGCATACACGAATATGTACTAAAATATGATATGATTATAGTGTATATCATTATCTATGATTTATACAGTATAAATCACAGTATCCTCCAGGAAGCAGAATACCAGCAGTAGAGGTGACTGGC
The DNA here is from genome assembly GCF_017590055.1 of Onychostruthus taczanowskii. Classification (NCBI taxonomy): domain Eukaryota; kingdom Metazoa; phylum Chordata; class Aves; order Passeriformes; family Passeridae; genus Onychostruthus; species Onychostruthus taczanowskii. The sequence goes on from NW_024497408.1 coordinate 78,026, forward strand.
TGACATTTCTAACAAGTCTTTATGGCTGGGCACCTGTAGCTTAAACCCTTCTGTGGCCTTACTTTTGGACACTGAGTTGTATTATACAAACACTATGAAATGTTTCAAAGTCAAAAGCTGCAGGGTTCACAATTCCAGAATTCTTTCTCTCTGCACAGAGATAAGAGAGGTAAAGAAGCAGTCCAGACAGCAGAAGAGCAAAACTAATGGTGGAAAGATGGAGCAAGGGCTACTTTTACAGATCTACTAAACCCTCTCTTTACTTTTAAGAAATTTTAAGGGGCTGTTGGATTTCTAAAACTTGCAGTTACCAAGTTATACTAATCTTTCTCCCAAGTCCCTACAAACAGTTTACTTACCAGAAGTGACCTGGCTTACTGGGATTAGCATCTAAATATCACTAGTTACAAAAATGAATGATCCAGTCAACTAATACTGAAGGCTGTTTCATTTTCTGTTTTTTTCACTCTCAGTAAATCCATGCAGAGGAACCACTGCTGTTGTCCTTACATAAACTAAGAGAATATAATGCCTCAGTAATAGGTAGAGCATGTTTCCTGACTTGTTTGATTTGATAGTGCAGATGTGATAAGTTGCTGTATTCTCACAGCTGCAAGGTATTTAGGGAAGATGAACAATTGACCTGTCCAAACACATTTCATACGCAGCTAATTATCTCTGAAAGTGTCTTGTTATATGAAAAGTTACGTTTGTCTTGGTCTTAATTGGAAGGAAGCTGTTCATTGTGGACTAGAGTTGATATTCTGTTGTGGCTGGCTTATGTGTCTTTATTTGGAGAAGGGAAGGAGAGTAAGTTGGAGGTTTGAAACAAGTTTTGGTTCTTTTGGATGACTACAACTAATTGCTAGGGATGGTCATCACAGTGAAGTGAAGCTCATACAGCTTTATAGAAAACTGGTGTCTGGGTAGGGAAGAGGTAACCTGTTGGCAGGATATTGCCTCCCCTGAATGAGGCCACTGTGAACCTGCTCAGGTGATGCATAGGGCAGCAGCAATATCCTGAGCAGGGCTGGCCAGGAAGGAAGGAGTGTTGCCCAGCAGGTAGATGAGCTTCAGCTGGGGCTCCTATGTTGTGTGCCAAAACAACCCCTCAGAACGGTGCATGGGGTGTGTGTAGCAGAGCACTATCCTCCCATCCTGCTCCTAATTTAGATGTGTGCAGCATCAGTTGTTGCTAGTCTGTGCAGTGAAGTTTTCGTGTCTCGTAGAAAATTCCATCTTGTAGGAAATGTATTGTTTTACCTTTAACTGGACAGGTGATAGATGTTTGGTTTTAATTACGGAAAAATTATTTGCTATTTTTTATATTAAGTAATAAAAGATACCCTTTTAGTATTACTTCTGAATTACTTTTCCTAGGTACTAGTATTACAGGCTTGTAACTCTTTTACTACCACCTGAAGATAAGGTTTTGGAAAATATCCAGGTATTTTGTTCTTAGATTTCTGGTTTAGAAGACTGTGCTTCAATACTGATGCCTGTGATCCTCTGAAACACTTATTTATAAAGTGCTACTCACATATTTTCGGGATACTGGGATTTTTGCAAATGCAAAGAAAGCAGCAGAATGGAAAAGCAATATGCACACTTCAAAGTTCAACTGAGTTCTAATTTTAAAATAAAATCTGGTAATTTAGCAGACAACTAAAAAAAAGTTGCTTTTCTGAAAATCAGTAAGTATGGGGGCAGTTAACCCTGTGTCTTCTTGTGGATTCAGATGTACAGGGTATATTTGAAGGTAGTATCTTGAAATAGAAACTTCCTTAATGAATGAGGTGATACTGTGAAGTTTTTCATTGGTTTGAATTCATTGGTTGAAATCAAACTACCCATCTCTTCTTACATTGTAATGTGAATTTTTTCAGTGGGTGTTCTTTTACAGAGCACATAAAGTGTTTTAAAGCTGTTAGGATTCTACTATTCTCTACCTTATCCTGAAAAGAGGGAGAAGTACTAACTCAGTTTAGTGAATTGAAGCATACAGAATTCAAGACACAGGTTATATTCCACTAGGATTATATAAAGCTAAAGACACAAATAAAATTTTTGAACTAATCCACTGGAAACTGAGATGGGTGTAAATGCTTTTCAAGTTACACAAGCATGGTGTGCATTTGTTTATATTTACCTTTGAAATTTGATATATTTGCGTCAGTATTAAGTCACTGTACTGGCATCTACTTTATTAAATTGTTCCCCCTATGTTGTTACTCTAAAAGGGGTCTGGAAAATGATGGAAACAATTAAATGCGATATTTTTTCCGTAAGATTTGTTTTTCCAGTACGCCACTCAAGTATACTCAGTCACATATAGCAAATAGATATAAAAGTAGGGCATTTTAGTGTAATTCTCCTAAATTAAACTTCTGGGACTATATCACCAATCATGCTATGCTTTATACAGCTGAAGAGCTGAAGGCTGCTTCTTGGAAGTGACTTTAATGCTGGTTTTAAGTACTTCCTTAGTTGTGATTTACAGCATCATATTGTTGTTGTGCTGAATGAATGAGAATGATTGAATTGCCTGGATTGCACAGGTTTTCTAGAAATCTGTTAGTGAAGAAAGCAGTTTACTGTTGTAGCATGTTTATAGTTAACACAAATTTGCTCTGCCTTAGCCTTTGAATTGCAAACCACTATGTGTATTCTTCAGATGTGGTTAAAATGACAATAATGCTTTAATGTGGTGGATGAACAATTAGAAAACAGTTCATGGCATTTTAACTTTTTTTCATGTATGCATGAAACTCTTGCCCTAAAGCAGCATTTCTGTAAAAATTCAGAAACATAATGTTGCACTTAAGTCAGCTATTACAGAAGTAACGGTTTACAAAAAGCTACAATATCTATAGTTCATAGTCATCATTCTACAGAAGATTAGTCTACAGCAGCATTTGAAGGCTTGCTGTGAAGGTGTAATGAAAGTGGGGGTCTAAATTACTGAAGAAGAAAGTGAGGAAATATAAGGAAAAAATACTCCTAGCTAAAGTAGTCCTCTAGACTTCTGCAGTATGAGGGGTGATGCAGGAGAAACTGGTAGAAACATAGCAAGTAGCCAGGAACAATATTGGGAAAAATACTGAGCAATTGACAGCAAGTTAGTAAATCAGTCAGTAGTCCTGGTCAGGTAACTCCAGCCTTCTTGCCTTTCTTGTGTGGTAAGTAGTGTCTTACTGCATTGATTAACTTAGCACATTTTTTTAAAAGTAAGTGGTTAGGGCCTGTATAATATGTAATAATCCAGACTGGGAAGGGAGGAGGAATTGGATTTAATGCTATGACTTGCAGCTCAACAGAAGTTTGTATTGGAAAACTTGATTCATGTTCAAGGCCTTCTGGGAAACTTAAACCTGAGCCTTGGTACTTCTGATCCACAGTAGGAGTTTGTTTCAGGAGCCTGATTGGTTTCTCTGATGCTTTAGTTAAAGTAAATACTCATTATTAAAGCCTTCCTGTGAACAGTGCCTTCATGGGTTGGATTTTTTAGCTAATAAATTATCAGAAGCCAGTGCATTTGAAGTTCACTCAGTTCACTGAGACTGGTTGTAAGGTTCACTTTAGAGGGGGTTTCAGAGCATTTGTGCAAGTCTTGAATGAGCTGGACTGCAGGCCCTTGTAGGAGCTGGATGTCCCAAAATGGGTTAATTCCAGGCTGGAGTAGGGGAAAGAGCTTCCTCTAGTTGAGCAGTGTCCGAAACAACTTGAGATGAACTGACTGTATCCCCCATGCTCATGTCCCTGTTCTGCTGAGGGAGGGAGGAGGGGAGAGCTGGGACAAATGGAGGGAAGGTGTTTTTAAGATCTGTTTTACTTCTCATTATCCTGCCCTGATTTTGATTCATAATTAATTCAGTTCATTTCCAAAAGCTGAGTCTGTTTAGTCTGTGATGGTAGCTGGTGATTAATCTTTCCCTGTCTTAATCTCAATTTGTGAGCCTTTCCTTTATTTTCTCTTTCCCATCTCATTGTAAAGGGCTGTGATGAGAGCAGCTTTGGTGGGCACCTGGCATCCAGCCAGTCAGGGTCAACCTGCCCCATTAAGTCAGTGATTTATCAAACGTTATTATTCAATAAGTCTGGAATTTTTCAAGAAATACTTAAATTTTACTAGTTTTTTTTTTTTCTTTAAATATGGTTGCCTTACTGTCTTGAGTCATCATCTATAGCCGAACCATGAGATCTGACCATGCATTTACTAGTTTTACTAGTTTCTTTTTTTTTTTTTTTTTTTTTTTTAAATATGGTTGCCTTACTGTCTTGAGTCATCATCTATAGCCGAACCATGAGATCTGACCATGCATTTACTATTTCTAGTGCAAGAACAATTAGACCACATTTCCTCTTTTAAGAAGTCAGGCAACTTCTGTGAAAAGAGGAATATTAAAGATCTCTCTGAGCCTGTCTTCACAGGGGAGGTTCTCCAGCCCTCTGATCATCTTTGTTTTTCTCCTCTGTACTCCAGCAGGTCCATGCCCGTCCTGTGCTGGGAGCCCAGCTCTGGATGCAGTGCTCCAGGTGGGTCTCAGCAGAGCAGAGGGGCAGAATCCCCTCCCTGCCCTGCTGCCCACGGGGCTCTGGATGCAGCCTGAGGTGTTGTTCTGGGCTGTGAGCTCACATTGCTGAGCCATGACCAGCTGTTAATTCACGGGCACCTAGTCCTTCTCCATGGCTGGTCTCAATCCCTTCAGCCCACAGCCAGTATTGGTATTGCCCCAACCTGCGTGCACCCCTTGCCTTGTTGAATTTTATGAGGTTTATGCAGACCCAGCCCTCAAGCCAGTCATGGTCCCGTGGTTGACACCTCCACCCTCCGTATCAACTGCACCATGTCTGGTGTTGTCAGCAAATGTGCTGTCACGGGTGTGAATACAACAATTGAAGCTCACAAGTGGTACTTGTTTTCTGCTATAAATCGAGGGTAGGTGTGCTGTCCTGTGCTTACTGTGAAAGTTAGTGTCATGTCCAAACCTGGGTGTCTATTGTGTACAACCATGAAATTCAGCTCCCCCATCAGTTCCAGCTGATGGCTGGTAAAAACACTAACAATTTGGCATTGTGGTTCAAGCTTGCTGTGCCTTGCCTTAGGAGACCCTTTTCTGTGGAGCACTTGAAATCTGTCTCCAAGGTATAGATTCCTGTTCGGCAAGTTCTGCTAAGGTTTGCTTCTCAGTTTGTTTATCTGTTTTGGTGTTGGCATTTTATTATCTAAGATTTGGAAGCTGAACCATGTACTTGTTTGTGGATTATTTTTACATTTTGAAATAGAGAACCTTAGTATTTCTTTAGAGCTCCTAAGAAATCTAGAAGTTTAGTGTATGCCTGACCTGTGAAGAAAACTGCATTTGTTTTTAGTGTGACAGATCAAGCTTTGTCTTAACTAGTTAACACTAGGACATATGGTAATTACTTGCCTGTAGATTGACAGTCTTTGATAATTAAGGAAGTTTTGAATGAAAGTCAAGTTTAGTCAGGAATGCTGAGAGATGGCTTGAAATACGTCCTATATTCAAAGCTGTTCTAGTTCTAACCTTAACGTATTGAGAAAAATATTTTTTCTATAAGTCTGAAAATCTTGTTTCTTTTAAGCAGAGCAAAACTGAATACTAACTTTGTCTATACTTGGGACGCATGGTTAAATCTCAAGAGACAATTTCTGAAAATACAGGACTTAAAGAGCCATACTCTGCTTAGAAAACAGATTGCTATGTTAGTGCTCATTGTATTTTTGTCTTGAGTTTAAAATTCAGATTTTTTCTATTCAGCTGTTGATCTCTAAATCCGTTTCTATTGTTTGGTGGTTCTTTCTGTAGAAATTAGGTAGATTGTAAAGCAGGGATCTGTTCTTGTTTTCCAGCTGGGGTGCATGTGTGGGCAAGTTCATTGTGGAAGTTTGAGAGAATAATTGTTTCTAGATCTATGCTTTTTGTTGTTAGGGGGTTTTTTTCTTTTTTTTTTCCCCTTTTTTTTCTTCTTTCTAGTTAGGCATTTAGTTTTAACTCCTCAATGACCAACAGTTGTAAAACAAGTGATTGGTATTAACTCCACCCTGGTGCAGTTTAAGACTGCATGAAGGTTAGTGCTGTAAATTAAGCATGTAATGCTAGTAATGAGAATATATATGCATTCATACAAGGCCAAAGTACACCTGAAAAGTTCCATTTAATCTTATTGGACAAGTCTGGGGGAGGCCCACAAACATGATCTTGGGACTGGAGCATCTCTCCTGTGAGGACAAGACAGTTTGAGCTGTTCAGCCTCAGGAAGAGAAGGCTCTAAGGAGAGCTTATAGCACCTCCTAGTACCTGACGGGACTCCACAGGAAAGCTGAAGAAGGACTTTTTGTCAGTGAGTGTATTGATAGGGAATGGCTTTAAGCTGAAAGAGGGAAGATGCAGCTTAGCTGTTAGGAAGAAGTTCTTTACTGTGAAGGTGGTGAGGCTCAGGCACAGGTTGCCCAGAGAACTTGTGAATGCACCATCCATCACAGTGTCCAAGTTCAGATCGGATGGCGCTCTAAAGAGCCTGGTCTAGTGAAAGGTGTCCCTGTCTAGAGCAGGATAGCCAGAGCTAGATGATCTTTATGGTTCCTTCCAACCCAAATCACTTTGTGATTCTTCTAGGATGAGGTGCAGGAGGTGCTCAGTTGACAAATTCACTGCAGACAATATCCATGTTACTGTATTGAGAGAACATACTCGTTTATTCTAATGCTTAGTGAGCAATGCCAGTAGGACTCAGCTATGGCTTTTTCCATTTTCTAAATCAAGAGTCATAATCCACATAGGTAGACAACAGTCGGTATTCTGATGTCACTTGGCTTTGTGTTGCCTTCTGTATTTGTGTCTAGAGGAGATCTACACATTCAATGCCTGTTCTGTAGTGCTGCTGAAATGGTTCATCCAGTTGTCAGAATACTATAGTTTATTTGCTGAGCAACCTCTTCTGTTTTCTGAAGCTGTTGATGAAATAATTCAACTCGGCTATGGCAAATATAAGTTACAGAACAGACTCTATTCCATAGCAATGGCACTACCCATACCTCTCCTTCTTGGTGGTGCCAGGGAAAAGCTAGCTATTGGCTTACCACTGATGTTGATGGCTCAAAAACCTTCAAATGATCACACAGAGGATATTACATTGTTATTGTTCAGAGATAAAAGCTCTCTTCCATCAAGTTGAAAGATAGCATGCTGACAAATCAGCCAAATAAATGAGGTACATAAAATTGCAAGATGGAGTTTATGGTTTCTATTTTGTGCGGAACAGCAGCCTGAAAAAAGTGTGCTATCACAGCAGTCTGCTTGTCAGGTGCTTGTTTCATTTGCAGATACTTCTAGAGGAACCCTGATTTTAGTAATGGTGTTTTTTGGAAATGGTTTGATTGTGGATTTCTTGTTCTTGTCATAAGGCAAGATGAATTTGTGCTTTGAATGTGCAATTGAAAATTATTCTAGCAAATTAGACCTATGCTGCTCAGCAGCTGATGTCTATGGGAGGCAAATACCTCCTTTTACTTTCTACCTTTTCCTTTCACCTCCACGTGGATGATGGGAGGCTGTCAGCAGCCGTGGACTCTGCAAGACCAAGAGGTGTTTGGGGAGCACAGGCATTGTAGCTCAGGAGTAGAAACAAAGGATTTAAGCATGTGAGGCAATTAATGAGACATAGCACATTGTATCCCAGTAAACCAATGCAAGCAAGCTTTGAAAGAACCTGTAATATTTATCTGGATGTTTTCTGATTGTCCACATACCTGTGTCTGTGTGTGATCATGCATAGCTGGCAGGCAGCTGCTCCCACTGCTGTTGATACATCCAGGCAGCCTGTGAGTCTCTGTTGCAAGTGGTTTCCTGATCCCAGCTCTAAGACCACCTGAAGATTTTTTTCCTGCAAGTTAATTGTAAATACACTGAATGGAACAGCAATGCCCTTCCAGAGCAGCCAATTACATTCTTGTCTGTAACTACTTTGGTGCTAAGTCTGTCTTGCATGCTTAGCTCATGGTTGATTTCTTGACATGAATTGGTGTCAGATGAATAAAGATTTCATTTCCTGGGTATTGGACTGTGGTTGACTTCAACTGTCATATCCTGACAGCCCTCTCCCCTTCTCTCTGGAGTTGAGAAGTCTATGAAAATGGGATTAGACAAGGCTGTCTGGCACCACTTTCTCTTGGAATGGTGTAAAACTTTGAATAAAGGCACTTGAATAAATTGCTGGAAGTAGCTGTTTAGAGCTTCTGGCACAGATGAATTCCTGTGGACAAACTCTAGGAGAAGTTCTGTTTCTCTGCTGATAAATTGGTTTTAACTGTTCAGGGAAAAGAAAGCAGTGACAGTATAACTGTAGATTAATTCTGGCTAGAAGGAGCATCAGGAGCCTGCTGCACAAAGCAGGATCACTTTCACTATGAATGTATTTATAGACTCCTTTTGCTTAACATCCTTTGCACCCTCTTTCTTTCACTTTCTTTATCTCCATGTGCAGACATATTTGGCAGTATCAGCCCCCGATGAGGCCCCCCCTTGCTAAATAAGATAAGGAACATATGGTGACTGAATTGCTTGCACAAAAAACTTGTTGCAAAAGTAATCTGCAGCAAGTCAGTAATCTCACCTGCCTGTTTATGACTGTGTCTGTATAAACTGCAAAATGTTTCTGTGGTCTGAAGAGTGTGTTGAGATTAATTAAGTATTCAAATTTTCCAGTTTCCAGGAAGGATGAGACTAGAATGCACCTACACAGTTTGTCTTGTTGTGGTTATCGGCTTGTTTGACAAACGTGGTGTAAAATCCAGGAAACAGTATCAAAGGTATTAGGTAGATTGTCCTTAAGCTTCTTTTGATGCAGATTAAATGTCACCTTTGTCAGCACTTGGCAGTCTTCCATTTTAGCTCAAATACAATTTGAAGGGTAATGCTGGGGGTGTTTCAGGCTCTGTTTCCTTAATTGTCGTTCCTGTTAGTTGTTTTTGTTGTCTGTCTTCTCTACAGCACAATTTTGACCTAACTGGGTGTTTCAGCACATGGCAGAAGTATAGTTAGTGTAACTGTGGATTCACATAGACTTTAAATCAGTTGGCAGATTCAGGAGGTGCAAAGTGCCTGAAGTTGCATGGAAGTCAATGTAGTGTGCTTGTTTGCATATTTGTGTAGTCTGTAATTCCTGACTGCTGTGGCCATTTGATTTGCTTAATGAACTTAATGAACTAGTCAATATAACCTGACTGCTGTGTATATAGAAATGTAATTAATGGAAGGCTTATAAGAATGTATCTCTGCTGAGAGAAAATAACGTGCTTTTTTTATAGCTTCTATTTGCGTTGCTCAAGAGCACTTACTGTACTTAACTTCCACAAATACTATTTGTGTCTTACAGCTTGCCTTGAAGGGATCTAACTATGCTGGTCTGCTGGAACGGCATCGCATTCATACAAAAAACGTGGAGCATGTTGTGGACAGCTTACGGTAAGGATGTGTGGATGTTGAAGGTTTCAGACACAGTGCAAATTATCTGTGGATTGTATGAAACAAAAGGAAGAGCCTTGTGTTACAAATGCTAATAAAATAGGAAAATACTAAATAATAAAATAAAATAATTTATACTAAATAATAAAATACTGAAAAGAGAGGGGTGCAGATGAACAGTCATTCCTGAAAGAGCCGTCACGTGAACTGCCTCAGATCAGTTGACTGGCATGTTCTATTATATCATGAAAATCAACAAGAAAGTGGTACAAGATTTGTGTGTCAAGTGTTTTTAAGCCAAATATGACTCCAGTTACTCCTTGGCTGCATGACAGCTTTTCGGAAGGCTGTGACAAGGAACAATACAGAACGGAATTCAGACTTTTTCTGAACTTTACAGGAACGAAAGGATAGAAGTTCGTCTTGTTAAGCGTCGAGAGTATAATGAAGAGACAGTTCGGTGGGCAGATGCTGTTATATCAGCAGGAGGTATGACTTTATGGAAGGGAAGTATTTGTTTCAGTATGTTTTCGTAGATATGTTTCACAAAAATACTTGACTGTGTTTGAAGCAACTTGAAATAATGCACATTCTGAAAACAAATTGCTAATCTAATTGTCAGAAAATCTGACAAAAAGCAGTGGTTATGACCATCTTGTCGCTTCTAGTATCTAAAATTGTAGTCCATGGAAGTGAATCCCAGTGCATGGCCACTTGAAAAGTTGTTCATGTGTGAAACAATACAAACTGTGGAATTTACTATAGTTATCAACTAAAAGGGATAAAATTCTTGATGTCATGTAGTTTTATGTAACTCTAAAACCTACTTGTTGTTTTTTTTGGGATGTGAGGTGTAGACTAACATACTACCTCATGGTCCCCTTGCTCAAACTGTCTTTCTTGCTTTCACACTTAATCCAGTGACTGGCGTATCAAGTTGGATGGTACAGGTAAAAAGTCTGCAGCTTCTGAGCATCTTGTGCCACTGATCAGTGTTTTCCAGATGAACCAACAGAGCAATTAACCTGACTGTTTATCTTTAATATTGGATTGCAGCAATTCATTCAGTGTTATTTTTTGGGATATGCTGCAAATACAGCATTGTGTTGCTGGGCTCTGACACACTGTTCACTCATCTGTGGCAAACAGGCTTGACCACAGCTTTCTCTCTTCCCACTAGTCCAGTTTGCCCTTAGGTACTGATCACCATGAAGAATGGGTAGAAAGGTTTATTCCTGGAGCATCCTATCACACTCTTGTGGATTTCAAAGAACTTCACCAAAGTGCCAGTTTGTCTTTGGCAAAATTTTTCATGGTTGAGGCAAGCAGCTGGGAAGTAATACATCCATCTGAGGTTTTCAGAGCTTTGTGTTTGCGTGCTGTTCAGAGCTTATATCTTCTTGCAAAGGCTGAATGAGGTTATAGTGTTCTTTGTGTTTAACAGACAGGAAAAAATCCAATACCAATATCTGGAGAAAACAGCACATTTAAAGATTTCTACTTTAAAGAAAGATTTTTATTTTTAAAGATTTCTACTTACCCAAGATATCTTTTCCAAGTGTTCCAAGTGGCCTATTTGGGGCCAAATAAAACCTTTAAATTGTCTTAGGAAGACAACTGGAGTGAAGCTGAAGTCATTGTTTTTGTGTGACTCACAGTAACATTCGGTTTTGTTTCCTGTCTCCTGTGGCTTTGTTTAGCAATACTTTCTAAATTTACTTTTGCTAAAAAATTTCTCTTATCTGCTGGTAAATGTACAGAAACTCCCATAAATCTCTTTTAAAGCTTGCTTCTGCCATGTTCAATTGCCTGGGCATGTATAGCTGTCAGATAAGTTGTACTTTTTCCAGTCATGTTTGCTATCTCAAATTCAGTTGTCATTACCCTTATTTGATTAGGTGTCAGTAGTTTTGTCCCATTGTATTTTTGTCCAGCTTGCCTGATTTGTTGTTGATATAAATGCACATAATGCTAATGCTGGAGTACATTCCGTTTTGGGTACTAGAATGTGAAGTGAAACTAACTTTTGATCTGTTTTCTTTGTAGGTGATGGTACAATGTTGTTGGCAGCCAGTAAGGTTTTTGATAAATTTAAACCAGTCATCGGAATAAATACTGATCCTGAAAGGTAAAAACATATTTGGGAAATCAGTGCTTTATTTAATATTAGGCACACTGTGCATATGTTTTTGTGGTACATGAGGCATACCTGTAGCATTTAGCAGCATAAATATCTGTTTTAGTGGGTTGTAGATACCAAGGGAATCTTCTATTTTTTTAGAGAAGTTTGCACAGGGAGTTGTCCTGTCTCATCTTAGAGGACATTAAGTAGTATTGGACAAGCATGCCTGTGTTACAGTGCCACAGATGTTCTCACACACCAGTGTAACAGCACTTGCAGCTAGTTAACTTCCAGAAGTTTGAGGTTAGAGATGGCAATACAGAACTTAGGAAGAAGGACTTGGTAAAAGCAGCTAAGTGTGGTGCCTGAACACACAGAACTTTAATTTTTTGGTGAAGAAGGTGGATCCAGTAGAGTCTCAGATGAAGTTTACTGTTGTTTCTTAATGTAAACAATAATATAGCTCAGAAAACTCCTGAACCAATTGTTGGCACTTAGCTGTCCTATTATAAACTCTGCACAAGCTGCACCCACCTGCCCACATCAATCTTACAGCTCAGTAGATGCAGTGTGTTAGTATTGCTTGGTTGGTATAACCTTCAAATGGACTGCAAGTGAAACTCAGAATTCACCAAGGCTCAGCTGGCTGAGAAGTCCAGATTGAGATTTCTGCTTGTGATACTTCTGCTTTTTTTTTGATATTGACAGTTAGTTTGTTCCTAGTACATAAAGTGGTGGTCAAAAGGTTTAATTCCTTTAATACCTTCTCTTCCAAAACTTCTCAAATGCTCTGAGTAGCTATTCTGCATTATCAAGCCTGACTAGTGGGGTTTAAATAACAAGTGCCTTCAAATAGTCACATATTACTCATGAAAGGGTTTAGTCTTCTAGTTTTGACATGAGATTCTTTAGATCTTAGGCTTGTTGCTTAGCTGTTCATGTTGCTAACTTGTGTGTAAGTGGAGAAAGATTTTTTTTTTCCTCACCTGCCACGTTTATTAAGCTTAAATTGCTTGCCTAGAATGGTGACAGGAGCTATACTCCTGCAGGATTATTAGCTGAACAGACAGTCTTTAGGGGAAATGTGGCAGAAACAGCCTGTCTCAGACACACAGACTCCAGGAGCTGAGAGCAGTGTATTGTTGCTGATGTGGTACTATGCAAGAACAGTAGAGTCCTAAAGGTCCCAGAAGTGTAGCTTTGCTAGATGCAACACATAGGGAGATTTGTTTTATTTTTCAAAGGTACCAAATCTGAACAGTAATACTATAATTTTCATTGTCATTTTTTGCTACCAGATCAGAAGGTCACCTGTGCTTGCCTGTGAGATACACACACTCATTTCCTGAAGCACTGCAGAAGCTTTATCGTGGTGAGTTCAGGTAGGATTCTCTGATCTTTGGTTTTCAAAAACATAGAGGGGTTAAGAAGCACCTAATCATGTGCAATTCCTAAGAAGTAGCTGAAGCTTAGTGTGAATTCTGTGTAGATATTTATAATGTTGAAAAATTAGTTTTTTGGTCAAGAGTGAGACTGGCATACAAATGATAAAATTGACTGCCAGTTCCAGAAAAAAAGTCTTCTGGGGTGACCTGCAGTAATTGATTTCACTTCTGACTTAGCAAATTCGTAAATGAGGAACTGCATTCTTGTAAGGGGTGTATTGGTTTATGTATTTTAGGAATGTCCTGGTTTAGAGCAAATTTTGGAGGAAATTTTTGAAGTGAAAGCACTCTAGAAAGCAAAGTCAAGCTGCCCCTCCCCCAGCTGGTTTGAAAATAAAAATCTCTTTCAAGAAGAGTGGAAAAAACTGTTCATTTAACAAGCAAAGTACTCACAAACATGAAAAAATGAACAGTATTAAACAATGGAGCCTGCTGCTGTTCTGAAGAGATGGCAGATTCAGACACAGCCCGTGTCATGGGCTGTAGCTCGGCTCACTCAGTCTCCTATCCGTCCCTGCGGCGCTGGAATGCAGCGTTCCAGCCCTGATGGGCCACAGGTGTGAGCTCCCTGTGCCATTCTGGGCTTTCAGTCCTGAGCAGAGCTGATCAGAAAAAGAAACGCCACAGTCCGGGGAACTTCACTGCCTAAGCCAGCTAAAAACGGACTAAAAGCAAAGGAGAGCTCTGTCCCCCTGTCTGTCCGTGCTGCAGACAATGCAGTCCATGAGCAGGAATGCAGCAGAGTGAGTGCAGTGTCTGATAACAAACTCTGCGCTTCTTCTCTCCTCCCCTCTGCTCTAGGAACTGTCTTAGAGATGCGGAAGTTAATATCCAGCATAAACTGAACAGAAAATTGGGGATACAAGCATCATAAGGACTCAAAAACATGTAGTACAGTGAATGCCATAAGAACAGAAGCTAATGAAACACATACAGTTAGGAAATGGTCAGTATGTTGCATTGGGGTTTTGGTTATTGAGATAGAGTGGCTTAAATTTTGCTTACAAATTAGTGTAAGGCAAACATTTCTTCATGCTGAATATAGCTTGATGTTTCCAGTACTTGATATTTTTAAAATAGAATAATCTCACTTGATTTAAAAAGAAACAAGCTGAATTTTAAAGGACAGACTAGAGAAGAGTTTTTAATAATTACTTATGAAGAGACACTGTTCTGTAGTATTATAACTTTACAGAATATTTTTGTGATGACAAGCTATCAAACAGAAGTCAGTCGCTTGTGAAAGTATATAGCAATTGATTTTTGTTATACTTCTAGCATATTAAGTTTGTAACTTGAAGTGTAACTGCCATAGAATAGTTCTGAAATTGAATTAATACAATTGCCAGAATAAATAACTGAAGGAGTTTCAATATGTATTGCTAAAGGAGCAGGTGCTTTCTACTCACATATTCTAAGATTTAGAAAACAGAAGCTTTTTAGTCCCTGTCATTCTAATTTGCTTAAGGAAAACTCATAGTGCTTATTCAGATAACCTCCCTTGACATTTGGCAATTTTGATGTTTTGTTGGAAACAAAGCTATACTTTTGTTGCTGACACTCCTGTTACTGCTCATTATGGAGCTGAAACCTCGCCAGAGCCAAACAGAAAGGATTTCTCTAATTATGTTTCTGAAATAATAGGAGACAATAAATTAATAACTAGGAGATAATAAAATAATTTATTCTTAAGCAAGGACGTGAGCAGGTGTTTCGTTTGAGAGTTCTTAGATTTGTTTGGCCCTAAGCAAACTTTGGAATAGGTGGGTATCTGAATCCTTGCCTGGAAGGGCTTTGGTATTTTGGAGTTGTAGTGGATGGTGAATTGCCAGAAAGGACAAACTATATCAGACTATCCACACTTTTTATCTTGGTGGTCATTACTGTAGCAGGTGCTCAGAATAGGGATGGTACAGTCCCATTTTCTACTTTTGTGGGGGATGTGACATGTTCTGGCCAGGACCATTCTAGTATAGTGATACTCACTGCATGCTTTCTGCATGACTACCTAAAGTCATACTTGGAATTTAAGGGCGGATAGGATGTGTAAAAGAGGCTCTGTAAAGATGACTAGAGGAAAAACTAGCAATGTAGTCATATAAAGTGTAAGCCTCTTGTAATTTTATGAAAAACTGGTTAATGTCACCTGGATATCGACAGTAAGAACAGGGAAAAGATTTGCTCATAACACTCTCTTGTGATTTGCTTTCTTAGTCAAAACTATTGCTATTTTGTTTTATGAAATATCTTAGGTTGTAGGAGGAAAAGGAATTTATATCTCTAAGGAAAAATAAAAAAAATTGGAATGTTATAACATGGGTTTTATATCCTTCTCTTGCTTCAAATGAATTCCTCTTAAGCACCCTAAATTCCTGGGCCAGGAGGGATTGTTAAAAGAGAAGATACGTGGGGCCTTTATATATAAAAGGGGTGCATAGAGCTGCTTTTCTGAACATGTCAAATACAAACAAAAGATGTCAAAATACAGCACGTATTTTTGTGGAAATTCTTGAGAGGTCTTTATTCTTAAAAGCATTGTATCAGTCATTCATTCACATATTATAATCACATGCCTCAAGAAGAGAGCTTATTACTTATAATTTTTGTAGGCTACTTTTGGCCTACAAAAGTACTACTTTTGTCCTCTTATTTTACACATGCAAAAATATTAGGTAGCAAATTGGTAAATATAAAGAATTTACAATTACATATTATTAACTTTTTAAATTTAAAAATTATAGTAGAAGCTATAAAACTTGAAATATGACTTTGAATATATTTAGTTTCTACTCTTAGGATGTTCTGCTTTGAGAGTGGAGACTCTCAGATCCTATCTAATTTTGTAATGAATATTTCATATTGACTTCTTTCTCCTCTCTTAGGTGGCAGTGGCGGCAAAGAATCCGACTGTATCTTGAAGGAACTGGGATTAACACAACCCCAGTGGATTTACATGAACAGCAGCTAAGCCAAGAGCAACACAGCAGGGCTCACATAAATGAAAGATTCCAGGATCAAAGTAGGTTAAAATCTGACAAGAATATAATCACTTTGCTATGATAACTTGCAATAGAAGATAAGGATTTGTAAAAGTTTTGGTATTTGAAATACCTGCTGTCAAAATACCTGATCTTTTTTAAAATGCTGTCTCTTAGAGTTACTGTAACTACTTGAGCATATGTGTGTGTGTTTGTGTATACATATGCCAACTTTTAAGTCAGGTTAATTGATAGTTGTAAAAGCTGGTCTTGGACTACCAGCAAGCAAATAAGGTATTAGATGTGAGAGTCTGTCTGTAGATAATTCTTAAACACCTTCAGCTCTTTTCTTTATGGTGGGTTGAAAGATGCACGGTTCTGTGCCTAACCAGTGTCCAGTACTGCATTTGTTCACTAAGAAGTCCTTGTCAACATGAACAACTTGTAAATCCCCTTTAATTAACTTGTGGTATGAAGTCTAATTCTTTGAACTTCATCAGAAATGTCTGTTAAGTCACTGCCAGTGAATTTGACTTGGCTGCAAGTGTGACTGACAGAAGACTTCATTCTGCTTAGTTGCCTGTGCCTTTTCAGGGAAAAGTGTCTGGACTTAAGCATCATTGCTGACCTTGGTTTAAATATTTATTGTCTCCAGTAAAGGACAGTGACTGGCCACAGAGTAAATCAGTGAAAAAATGAGTCTTTGAAAAAAATGGAGCATTAGGTCTAGAACACAAACCCCGGCAGAATCTGTCTTCCAGTGAATTGTGAATGGTTTTTGAAAACTTGTGTTTTAAATCCATGATTCAAAACTCTTATATTTGGTATCTGCAGGATCTGATATTTCTGGCCCACATCTTTTACCAGTGAGAGCACTCAATGAAGTCTTCATTGGGGAATCTCTTTCATCCAGGTATGTTTAATTGTTTATTGTTACAGCAAGGCACAATTGACTTAATTTCTTTTTATGACATTGCAATGGATAATCAGTGATGAGATTTTACTGTCAAATTTCACTTCTATTTCATAAATATTTAACACTGATTGTATTATTGCTGATTACAAAGTATATTTTCAAAGATGTAAGTGCAGTAATGTTGATTTCTGGTTTTCTGCCTCCTCTCTGGTTATTCTTTCATTTTTCCTGACTTTTTTCTTTTCCTTTTACTGATGACTTAAATATCAGTCCTTGAACTGCCTGGTCTCCTGCTTATCTTCTTAAATATCTTTTCATAAGCTTTTAGCATGACCAAGCAGAAATAGCTTTTATCATGACTCCCTTTTCTGGCTTTTTGTCATTAGCCTGCCTTTTTTTTTTTTTTTTTTTTGTCATTTGTCATGAGCCTGCTTTTGGTAGAAACCTTGTTATTGACAGAATATAGTTATTTCCTTTGTTTAAGAACTATGTTTGTGTCATATCATGGTACTGCCTTATCCAGGATACATTTGACTGTCCTTTCTGTCCTGAAGATCAATGCATTTTTGGCAGCCAGACAGTAAGAAGGACACTGGGAATATGACTGGGGCTGTGGTGAAAGGCATGATCCTTAGTGAGGATTTGATCAAACTTTTACTTGTATTTTATATGTTTTCACTTTATTATTTATCTTTTAAAAAATCCGAAACAAAAACAACAACAGAAAAGCCACTTTAGTGTTTAACAGCTTGTGTTTGTACAGTGCCTGGGACACTGATTGCTGGTACAAACAATATAAGTGTTCTGTGAGTGCTTTATTTTTTGTCTGGACTTCAGCCTCAGACTGGCAGAAGGAATTAATCTCAAAGAGATAGAAATCCTGCTTTCTACTAAATATAATCTAATTTTATCAAGATACTAAAAAGTTTCTTTAATGTGCAGTGATAGAGGAACACTAAGCTGTTTTCCAATGCTATGAGTGTCACAAGTACGTTGTTCTCTTGGTTCCTGTGTATTTGAGAACCACTGAGGAACACAAGAAACAAATATCTAGAAATAAATATGTTACTGGACCTTACAGTTGAAGGCTTATATGTCATAAAGGTGAATCTTCTGTTAGTTTCAAATATACAGGTCTGCTATTTATTTAGAAAAAATAACTTGAGGAGCTTCTTGTCAGGTCTTATTCTGCATGTCAGTGAAGAAAACAAGTAAATTGAAGAAAAAACCCCCCAGAAACCTGTCATACACAGCTTTGCAAAAATTACATTAAACTGAATCAATCAGTGCACTTGTGTTCTTAATTTACTTTCAGTTCTCTAATCTCCCCATCTTTTCAAGAGTGATTACAAAACATGCCCTTAGTTACTGAGAATGTAAACTGCTTGGCACCAAACAGCCAAGAGCTGTGTTTCTAGACTGAAATAATAGCTCAGTAAGTTCTGTTTACTAAGAATGGTGAAACTCAATCGTGCATGAAAAAACAAATGTGGTATTTCTGAAAAGATATCTGTTAATCTGAAGCCTGTATCACAATTTGAATTAGGTCCTATGAATATCAGTAAGTTCATAAATACACTCTTGGATATTCTGAAGCTTGTAGAGAGAAACTTTGGCCTCTAGGCTTAACACTAGGAATCCCCTGAGAGATGAACAGTAACATGCAAAAGATGATTGTACATCACGACCTAGTACTTTTGAGTTTTAAGAATAATTTGCCCTGGAGAGAAATGTAAGCCTGCTGTTTGTGTAAACCTATTGATGAAGAATCACTGGATTTTCAATTACTGAAGTGATCAAGAATTCAGGTTCAATCATGCTATTACTTATTTATGTTGAAATGTTTAGTGTTCCTTGACATAATTTAATGACACCCAATCATAGCATAAACACAGGTTTTGTGCAACAGGTATGCAAGGAAGGTAATTATTTACAATTTTATTTGTAAGTCCAGCAAGCCCTGCAGATAAACCAGAGAGGTGGTTTTATGCATAAATTAACATGAGAAGTGACTGCAGAAAAAGTGCCTAAAAGTTCATGCTAGAAGTCATTTTGATCCGTTATAAAAACTGATATAACATAGTGAATCAAGTTGCTGTCAAATGGTAACACTGTACTGTGAAATTGTGATCCAGATTTGAAAGTAGCCCCTCTAAATTGTAATGTGCCTGATAAGGCTGTGTGTTCTGTCTTATTCAGGGAGAACTTTAAGTCCTGCAAACCCAGTTTTAAATTCTCGCTTCATAGGGCCTCCTATTATGAAATATCAGTTGATGATGGTCCTTGGGAGAAACAGAAGAGTTCAGGGCTTAATGTGTGTACTGGAACAGGATCAAAAGCATGGTGAGTACATGTTGCTGCTTTGACAGAAAATACCATTCCAGATAAGCTAGATGAACCTGTTTGGCCTATGCATTTTCTCCTTACTGAGACTCTGTTGGGCTATGGGTAAGTCAGTCTAATATTGTCACTGTCAGTACGGCTCAGAGCTGTCCCAGATGTATTAGATGAGCAGGGCACTCATTCCTTGTGGGTATGGAGGGAAGATTTAAAAGGGTGAGGAGATGTGGCACTGAGACAGAAGTTTGCCTTAGGTGTAATTTCAGTGAAAAATGTGGCATGCCACACGTGAAGATGAGTGGTTGAGAGTGGTGAAGGAAAGAGATTCTGCTGTGACTTGCAGAGAGCATACTGAGGTGATCTATGAACTACTCCTGTTGTCTAAAATTAAAATGTTTAGATGAACTTATAAAAATCCAAGCTCTAAGAAGAATGGGAAAACATGTATCTGGAAGCAGTGTTAAATATTCTCTGGGCACATCTACTGTCCATTCTCCTTTCAAGCCTCTTGTTTCTTTCATATTTAATTGACAGGGGACAGTCTCTTTGCCAAAATACTCCTCTTCAAAAAGGATGGCCACAGAACTAGTGCTAGTTTAATCAGGGGGGAAAATATTTAAACTTCAGTTTAAACGTGCTGCAGTACTGCATATAAGTATAATCAATTTAGTTTTGAGATGTGAGAGATGTGTTTGTGCTCATAATTTAGAGTTGTACAATAGGCACTGGATTTATGGGGTAGGCTAAGATGAACTAAACCAGAAGCTTTAAATGAAATTCAAAAATAAGTATTCATGCTGTAACCATGGTTACTGGGTTTTACTCTTCATTGTAATTCAGAATTTTGTATTCAGGCAGCATAGCTTAGTTCTGGAGTCTGCCAAGGATGAAATTGGCAGACTGCTAGGGAAAAATTCCTAGTGTTCAGTACCTTGGGAAAGTACAGTCTTAATTCATTGTGTTCTTACGCATTTCTTTTGCTTATACACTCTGTGCTGAGCAAACCCACAACCAGGGACCAAGTTCCAGGATTGCTTTTCTCCATTGCTGTAATCAGTATGTGTTGCTGGGCTTCTCTAAAGTGAGGCCAGACCTCACTGGAGTGATCTCCCTTAGCCTGTTGTCCAGGGGCTTTCCTGGAATTTCAGACTTCCTGGGACTGAGAGACATTTAAATGTCCAGGTGTTTCCTGTAGCTGCCAAAACTTGTGTCAAAGGATATCTTGATAGCATCTGCTCAGGCTTGCAGGTAGGCAGTAAGTGTAAAAAAGAGAGAGCCTTGGGCACACCCTCCGCAGCTCTGGGGTCAGATAGGGATGTAGTGGATCTGTATTGCAGTTTGGGGTGTTTTACTGCCATGACAGAAGTGCTGGACTGAGGATTTTAAGCTGAATTGAGACCTGGGCATGTGAGATCTTTGTGGTACTGCTGCACAATGGCTGTGGTTAGCACCTCCTCACTTTTGACTCTCAGGAGGAGACTGGGCAGAGGAGAGAGACTTTTTTTGGAGTTTTGCCTTAGTTCAGACTGAGGCTATGTTGACTTGTTCATCCAGAAGTGTCTGATCTGACTGTTTATTTTCTATATACACCAGTTCTTGTGAGATTCGAGACTGCACCTTAGGGTATAAATAAAGAGGTAAAATATTTGTAAAGAAGTGTTGGGGTTCATAGATGAGAACTAAGAGAATCAATCAGTTAGCAAGGGTTGGACAGACAGGGTAGGAACACAGTCTTTAGAGCTTCATTTTTTTAATGCAGACTTAATGCAGCAGTTTTTGGGGTATTAAGGCAGGGGGATTATTGACAAGGAGACTACATCCCATGGTCTTCTTTCCTGAAGACTTCCCTTAATGGATTTTTAAGCTTTACAAGGCCACAGGTAGATGCCAAAGCAAGAGTTTATTTAAGACTCTTTTTTTTAAAATTAACTGTGTTCAGCTCACCCTTAATAGCATTCTTTTTCCTCCCCAAATGTTGAATTTAGGTTTTCATCAGTGTGAAAAGTGTTTTGGTTTTGCTTGGCTTTTTCCTAAGTTGTACTGCTTACAGCAAACAAGACTTCTTCTCTGTCTAGGTCCTATAATATTAACAAGGTTGCACATCAAGCTATTGAAGAGATCCTTAAGATCGGTGAGTGAGCAGTGTGGCATTACTAGCCAAGTTCTATATTGATACATCTGTCTAACTGGGGCTCTTTCTCTCTGCTCAACAGCGAAAAAGCATGGAAGTTTGAATATGCCATTGAACACGGAACTGGTACAGAAAGGTTAGTGAAGAAGGCAAGATTTTTTTTAAAGTATCTTTTGCCAGTTAATTTTGTTTGTATTCTGTACTATTCACCTTTCAGTGTTTTAGCACTCTTACTTTTAGCAGTAGTAGTCTTTCTTACAGACATCAATTAGGCACAGTTGGCAAACAATGTCTTACTTGAAATGAAAGCACTTATTTAGACTTCTGTCTAAATTATCCTCTTGAGGAGAATTTTGGTTCTCCTAAAATTTGAAATAGTTAATATTCAATTACTAGAAGAGAGCTACTGAGTGATCATCCAGTAGAACTGACAGGAAATTTCCCTAAAAATAAATTTTTTTGCATGTAAAGATTATTAAACATCTGTCAATACTTGATGTTCCCTCTTGGTAGAGAATCCACTCTTCCCTGGAGGAATATGTTTTTCTGAGAGTAAATAATTTTCTCTGGAAAAACTAATGGCTGACTCCTCTGCTTACAGTAACAAATGATTACAATGAGTCTCTGCTCTACAGTCCAGAGGAACCAAAGATGTTTTTCAGTGTTCGAGAGCCTATTGTAAACAGAGTTTTCTCAAGTAGCCGTCAGCGTGGCTTCTCTTCAAAGTAAGTGTTGTCTGCAATAGCAAAGAGTTACTTCGTTCAGTGTATCTGTCACAGTATGAGCAATCCAGGACTTTCCCTTGAAGTGTTTCAACATCCAGTTTGTGCTTTGAATGACTTGAGTATTGTTCTTGTAACAGCAGGATGAAAATGTTTCTTAGTTGTGTTACGGCTTTTAATGTTTGATCCCTGCGTAATCTTACAGAATAAAATAATCTCACTGTGCCCAGTTTTGGACATGTGCCATTTCCCTCAGTATGAGACACAGACAGTGACAGACCAAAGTGAATTCGGGAAGGGGCCACTGGGAAGATAAGGCAGCTGGAACAAGTGGTTTATAAAGGAAAGACTCAAACAGTGCTTTCCTTTAGCCTGGAGGAGACAAGACTAAGTGGGAATCCAGTTGTTGTCTTCAGCTACCAAAGGATGGTTACAGAGGAGGTTTGAGTTGAACTCTTTTCAGATCAGAGTATAATGCAGTAGCCATGATTTTATAGGGTGCAAGATTCTGATTTAAAAAAAAAAAAAAGATAAATTCACAGTGAGAATAGTCAGGCAGTTGACCAGGTTGTCTCTGTAGATTGTCTTATCACTGTTCTTGGAGATACTCAAAACTTGGCTGGGCAAGGCATTAAGCAACGTAACTCATCTTTAAAGTAATGCCTGCTTTGACTAAATGCATTTCCAAACTGAATTATTTGCTAATTCATCATTTTAACTTAGGGCACTTGGGCTAGTGGAGCTTTAGATTGAATATTAGGAAAATCATCATAATGGAAAGGGCTCTAAAGAAGTGGAACAGGCTGCCTGTGATAGTGGTGGAATTATCATCCCCAAAGGTATTTAAAAGACATATAGGCATGGCACTTAGGGACATAGTGGTGGGCTTGGTAGTGCTTGTTTAATGGTTGAGCTCAATGATCTTACTTGCCTTTCCCAATCTAAATGATTTTATGACATGTGGAGCGTGCCACAATTAATTATAAACGCATACAGCCATTAGTTATTTGATCAGAATAACTGAACATACGAACAATAACATATAAACTATTGAAAGCAATACAGCATTGCAATTGTAATTAACTGTCAATTCAACCTTTTATATCAAAATAAATGTCTAAAGGAGCTCTGAGCCAAACTCTTTATTCTGTCTTGTTCTGCTCTAAAAGAGATGCCTTAAATTTTGTAAGATTAGATTTAAACTTAACTTAAATATGACAGACTCTGATAATAATGTCTTGACAATAATATGCTGCAGTTCTTGAAGTTGCCTGGCAAGCACCCTGACCTTCAGCTTTGTGTTTGTAATTACTTTTCTTCTCTCTGAATGATGTAACAAAAAATGACATTGATGTCCAAATTATTTGAACCTCAAGCATTGCTACTTGAAATATATTTCACATGAAGACCCCATATTAGAATCTTAAGTAAATGGGATCATCAGTAGCTTTCTTTGAAAAATATAGCTAAGCTTCAGCTTTCAACACCCAGTGTTATATTAGAGGCTGTGCTCAGACTCTGCGAGTATTGACTGAGTCCTTCTGTCCTCTCTGGACTCTTTGCCAAGTCCATACAAAGCACTGATAACCTGGGGGGTTCTGGTGCTATGCTGAGTGGAGGTTAAGCATTTACTGACCCAAGCAAAAGAATGTCCCAGAACCAGTTTTATTGTTAAGTGTTTGTGTGAAATACTTTAATTTTTCAGCTGTTTTGTGATAACTTACTTGCTGGGTTTTTGCAGAGTCTGTGTCCGTTCCCGTTGTTGGGATGCTTGTATGGTTGTAGATGGAGGAACATCTTTTGAGTTCAATGATGGGGCAATAGCTTCGATATTGATTGACACAGAGGATTCACTGTGCACTGTTCTGCTGGAAGAATGAAGGACCCTGATGTCTTTTGCTGAAACATTTATGGATCCATAGAGGGAAACCATGGGGATATCACAATGCTGCATTATATTGGAAGTTGGCCTTTTCGGATGCAAGAGCATTTGGAGGAAGCTTGAAATGCTTTTCATTCCTTTGGGTTGGGGAATCATTAGCCTGATATTTAAGCTTTTTTTGCATCTAGTGTAAATGTCTGAAGTGTTACCTCTAACTTCAGTGAGAATTGACATTTTATCTTGTAAGGCAAACATGAAAGCTTTGTAAACACAGGTAAATGGGTTCAAGTATTAAGTCAGTAGTATTAAATATTCAGATGTACAGTTTTTTAGTAACAGTCTGGGACTGATAAAACTAAATACTTCATACATACACTTTTGTAGAAAAGTTGACTGTCAAACTAGCAATTTGATGCAAGGATATATAGATTTTGGTAAACCATGTTGTTGATGTAAAAGAAATGAAAATACAAATCTTTTGTATGCTTTTCAAAAATTGTACAACTTTGTAGTTTCATACAACTTGTGACAATTTTTTTTTGTTCTTCCAATATTTTTTCTACTTTGTAGACTTACATCAAGAGTATAAGTCTGGTTTAGTACATCTTGAATGAGGTAGCTTTTAGTTTTTCTGTTTGGCTAGATAGGGACTTGAAATCCAAAGGTTTTCTTGAACCCTTTATGAAGAATATACAAATTATAGAAATCATGTTGTAGTGGGATATATTCCTTCACTGAATGGATTAACTGGCAAGCAGATGATCAGAACACTAGTGTATGTAAGTGGCTATCATTAAGACATATATTTGGCCTTACTAAGTTGAATGTTTGGAATTTTAAGTTTTGAATTTCTTATATTTCAAGAAGAATGAGATATGCTGGGTATTAGGAGTTAGAGTGCAAGCTCATACCTATGTCTTCCAGTTTTCCCAGAATGTTTTTACCTTCTCCAGAAAATTTACATTTCCAATCCCATGTTGAATTCTATTGATATATAAATGACAACAAATCACGTCTCTGCTCATGTTAGGTAATCAAGTTGATAATAGAAAGAAAAAAAAAAGCTCTGATTAAAGAATAGCAAGTGACCTTTGAAATCTTTTAGAAAAACTGTGAACTGTGACTGCCTTTTGAAATCTGTGCTTATAATTGCATAGGTGAGGCAGAATTTGGGAAAACATATATTCCTACAGCAGGAACTCTTCAGCTGCATGACTTGAAAATAGTATGTTTTGTCTACTACAGATTAGTTTCCAAGAGTGAGTTTTCTTAAAATGACTTTTGAATGAGGAGACTTCTGTAACAGATGTTCTCAGGTCTAATGGAAATGTTCTCCAGTGTGGCCAATCAATCAGTGTATTTATCGCCACTTGCAAAATGTAAACTGCTCTTTACTGGTGGAGGAAACGGACAAAGGGTTTTTTCCCTCTAGACTTAGAGTGAATAGAACTGAAAACAGAATTTAGAGGATACTGATTTGGCCAGGCCATTCAGTTCTAGGAAAATGTGAAATTGATGGAGATTTCTGAATAAGCTATCACTGTGTACATTTCACCTTTTAAGTGTGCTGCAGAGTTATTTACACTGTCTGGTTGTCTTGACTGTAACCTAGAGGGGAAAAGCAGAGTAGCCAAATAAGCTTTCAAAAGTTGGTAATTTCAGGAACTATCAGAATAAAGCTCTTGCAGTCAAAAATATTGTGCAAAGCTAGTCTAAAGGTAAAGACACAAAAGACTAATCTTTCTGAAAGTTGTGTGCACACAGACTAGGATGTTCTAGTTATTCTCAATCCATCTGTAACCAGTTAGGGATTGTCTATTGTGTGCCTCTGTCATGTACACTAATCAATATGCTGTTAGGATTCAAAAAATCCTCAAGTCCACCGCTGCCATTAACACTAATTTATTCCTTCCTAGGACTCTCAACATTCTTAGATTAGATTTAGGTATTGAACATGTGCACAGCAAATCTACAGCAGAAATCCCAACAACTGCTTATTTAGACATTTGTGTGCTGTGAAGTTTTAATGGAGACTGGTTAGTCAGATCAGTAAGCATACCTCTTAAGCACGCATGTCATTCCTTATTATGAACATGAAGACTAAAAGGTCATGTCTTCAGGCCCTATAGCCCCAAAGTATGATCTAGATTAGGACTTACTAAATTTTCAGTCAAATTCATAATTTAGCAAAATGGAAGCCTGACCTACTCATGAGTGGCCTCTACTGGTTTTGTCTGTATTTAATTGCAGTTCTGTTGTAGCATTTGCTGGTGAATGCTTAAAATTGACTAGGATGATGATTCAGAAATCTGTTAATAATAGTAAGCACCTACCTTTTTTTTATTAAACAACTGTAGGACCCTTTTTAAGGTTCCTTTATGACGAAGGATTGCAGTACAGACAACTTACTTGGTAGACACTATTCCAGGACAGGACTGAGTCTTGTTTTAACACTGATTTTAGCTGTGTGGCCTGACAGCGATTTTTGCACCTCTTCTACCTGTTGAGTCAAGTCCATGGTATTTTCATTTAATGCTAGTCTACACTGTGTTCTGCTAAACTAGACCTGTTATTCTTTGCTTTTATTTTTTTCCCCAAGTGGTGTTTATACATTATATAATAAAAAATTAAAAGGTTAATTGATAAATGAAACTGTCCTGTGCCTGATTTCAATCTTCAAAAGGTTTCATGTGCTCAGTTTCTTCTTACTGTTTCAGGTTGTTTTAATGGTTTGTGAGCCTTCATGCATTTATGTGTAGTACAGAGACTAATCAATGTGCCAGGTTTTGTTCTGGAGTGCTTAGGGCTACGTATTATTTCCCTTAGGAAAGGGTCAGTTGAGCACCTTAGCCAAAGGGCTTTCATATCTACTAAAGCTGTCATCATAACTATGAAATAGGCAGCAGTGATGCTTTTCCCCTTCCAACACTGAACCTGGTATGTAAAATTATTCCCTTCTAGTTAAAGGTCCACTACTGTTCCAATTCTGCACAGGCTTTAAAGCATAGTCTAATAAATGCTGAAAATATTTTTGATATTTTTGGTCCTTTAAACCACCACTGCTTAGAGAGGTTTCTTTTTGACCATGACACAAAGTTGGTGGCAAACCAGGGAAAGCACTCTCCCATCCATCAGTCATTCCGTACAATAAAGCAATTTCTTAGATCTTTATTAAATGCAAGAGAAGTTTCATGGAGTTACACTGTGCATAAGAAGAATTTACAGTAATGCTGTGCTGCAAAGATTTTCTTCTTGAAATAATTTAAGGTATAATTCTAAGGCAGCAAACTGAGGTGGCAGAATATTCTGTATCCTCCAACTTCCTATGACTCCTCCAACTCCCACAAGGCGTGTTGCCCATTCACTCCTTCTTGAGGGATACAAGCCCATTATTAACACCTGTTACTTACATTCTTAAATTCAATAAAAACCAAACCAGCTTAGGTTAAACAGATAATGCTTTATTTACTAAACTCTAGAAAGTCAAGTTAAATATCAAACTCATACAATCTTTCCACAGTAAGTAATCTGTTCTGCACTACCAGGTATTCATTCCTGAATGCTTTTCCTCAAGACTGCAGTGGGAAAAGCGGTATCTATGCAAAGGCCTAGAGTAATAGGCTGGCTACTTAAAAAAACATCCATGAATAAATTCAGCTGCTTGCTTACTGCATTCATGGGAAAAACAGCAGCATGTTTATGTCCTACAGAGGGTCCATGTTTTGCCCTAGGAATTGTCAGCTAAAACACCTGCTGGAACACATTCTAGGCTTATGCATGAGGAAGGACCCTGATAACAGATGCAAATGAAAGGCTTATTTAAAGTCATTACCTATCCATATCCTTTGTTTTTTGTTTTTTTTTTTCTTTTTGGACATTTACTCAGCTTCTCCTATGACTTTAAAAAAAAATCAACACTAGACAATAGTGGTTAGTGATAGAAATACAAGAAGTGAAGTGCTACTACAAACAAACTAATATAAAAAAGAAATGTATGTCTCTTGATAGCACCAAATCATCTCTTCCTTTTAGCACTCTTACACAGCAGTCCCAGGTTCTGGTTTTTGGTCATATTTAGAACTCCTTGAGCCCTCTTCCTGCAAAACTTCTAACAATGTATCAGTTCAATGTATCAGTTGCACTTGAAAGATCTTAGAATGTTTTGTCTACAATCAGGCTCACAGAAGCTACATTAAGTTTCTTTATAAAGTGTAATCAGAAAACCCAGGACCACAACTTGAAATAATGGATAACCAGCATCTATTTTCACAGATGCTAATTCTGAACAGGCTTCTCAGACTGTATTTGGCTAAAAAATGAAGGCTACTAAAGACAAAAGTTTCCTTTGTGGCCTCCGAGATAAAAACTTCACTATAGCTCCTTTATGCTACTTAACTTGTAAGGTATTGAGCTCTTAGCTGCTTCTGTGTAGATATCCCCAATTTACTGTTTTCAAGCTTGATTCATTCATCCTGCAGTACCTTCTCTTCAGTTACACAGTTGAATAGATTTAATAGAAGTATTTATTTTGAATTCCACGAACTCCTTAATAAACCCTACAAAGATATCTGGCACCTCTGCAAGCTGTTCCAGAAGCTGCAGACAGTTGCTAGAGGCTAACATTACTTATCAATGTAAGTAATTGATTTCTACTTATCAAATCACTTGGTGGTGATTTGTTTCATTTTTTTTTCAAAGATCCCCTGTAAAAAACAAGACTGAAAGAAATATTCTGTAATTGCTTACAGATCATCAAATTTCTAAAGGCTTTAAGTACAAAAAACTGATATAAAATATTATGAAACATTAGGGTGTAAAACAAGTTAGACAGTAACAGTACTATGATAAAAGGTGCTCCAGCACTTTTTTTCCCTAAGGAGCTTCAACGCACAGTGTGTCCATGGCATCAAATGCACTGTACATGATCACAAGAAACTTCTCAGTGTCAATCTGCATTTGATGCCCCAAATCTCATGGCTCTTTTTATTGCCAACAGTTGGCCTCGCAATGCTGGTAAAGTGTGAACCATTAATCTTCATGTCGGGTAGTGCTTCCTCAAGTAGCTGCAGGGAGCTATCAGTCACTATTCCAAATACCTGAAGAGTCTTCAGTGTTCGAATTTCACCAAGCTCTCTAGAAAGAGAGAGATAGGAAATTATGAATCTGAAAACGGTTTTGTCATTTTTCAGCCTGTACCCAAGCTACATAACTTAATTTTTACTGATTTTTTAGAAGAGGGTAAACTACTTAAGCACATATTTAATTGAAACTAGTACTCAGCACTGGTACTTCAGCAAACTGGTTGAATAAATTACTTTTTTGCTAGTCTCTCTCAGAGACTGAAAACAAACTGATTCTTCCCCTTTCCTATCCTTGGACTTAAAAATCTAGAAGAAGTGAAGAAAATTGCACAGATGAAGTTCCAGAATGAGGATACAAGCCCCTGAGTAGCATCAATCAGACCACAGTTTGTAGCAATATTTCAGAGTAGCCAGACCCAGCTTCTTGACTGCTTTACATTTTCCTAGTCATCATCTGAACTGTGTATCTTACAAGCAAGTACTGGACAAAATCAAAAGGCTGAGGCACATGCTACCACAGCAAAGCTTCTTCAGATCTTCATTTCAATAGCCCTATTCCTCTGAACCTTTTTTCTTGTTGTTGGCGATTTCCTTTGTGTTGACATCTTTCCTGAAAGTATTGGGATTGAAAGCTTCTATACTAATAAAAGGCAGAAGGACCTCATGAGAACAAGTCACTCTAACCAGGTTTGAATCACAATCAGTAACTGATAAAGGTGCACACAAAAGCAGATACACACAGCTTACTAGTCCAGCCAGTACTGTCAACTCTGCCAGCTGTTCCAAACCTTCCTCCACACTCAGAAATCTGCTACTGACATCAATACTGATGAGTTATTTTATCTTAGTTTCATTCCTGATTCCTCATACCATTAAGTTTTTTGAAACAGTATTTGCAATTCTAAACCTAAAATAAAGCAACTTTAAATTAATTCACCCTCTGCATGAACAGTAAACCAAAGCTAATTAGAGGTTACTTACACTAAGGCAGCAGGTGATATCTGGTAACATCGGCTAAGGCACAGGTGTTGTAGGAACCCAAGTTGTTTAAAATACTGGAAGCACTCAGGCTTTAACATCATGCTGTCACTGTACAGAGAACACATTAAATAAAGCTTTAAGTACACAGCAGTAGTAAATTTGCTATTTTGAAAATTCAGCCAGAGGAATTCATTGAATATCTACTTTTTCTACCACCAAAGTATGTTTTTGCTGAATATGGAAGCAACCCATGTCTCATGTATATGCTGTGCATGCAAAGGGGCAAGTGAAGCAGAAGTTTCCCTTCACACAGATACTCTGCAGCAGAACTTATGCCATGAATAAGCAAGTTCTCCAGAGATTTAAAAATACTATGACCAGGTCAGAACCAAAATATACCTTACTTTACAGTTATATGGCCAAGTAACAAATTAATACTAGAGATGACTTAAACCCTCTCTAGGATGCTAGGCTAATGAACTGTAGGCATCTAAATACTTCCATCCACCATTCTACCTATGAATTACAATCTCTTGTTAGTTAAGAAATCCTGTAGGTATCTGATATTTATGCTGGGGTAACAAGACATCATCAATTACTTACCTCCAGATTAGGTCACGCCAGATAGCAAATCTTCTGTAGGTTTAGCCTGAATAGTATTTTCTGGATGTGCAGTTGTACCTACACAACCTTGCCTCAATGCTAATCCCCTGAACCACAAGGATTTAAGGACTGGCTGCACAGGTCCTCTTACCTGAGATCTAAATGGACAAGCAAAGAACATCTCTCCACCAGCGTTTTCACATCTAAAAAGAGGTCACAGAGTCAGTCCCTCTTTCAGTAACAAGATGGATATGCTTTACACACACAGCCTGCTGATGTCCACAACCCCACAACTGAAGCACAATTTTTAAACTAAAAGGTACATGCCTAAGAGTTAAAGCATACAGTCTGCCTATGAAGTTACCTTACACGGACTTCTTTTAACCCTCAGCAAAACAGATACATTTAGTTCAGCAAATTATCCCTAGAAGTCAGTTGCATCAACCCCATCAACTTAAGAAGACAATAATTCAAATGATATTTTTGTGAAATCTACTGGAGACGTAGTAATGGTGAGCTGCCTGAAATACTGACATGTAGTGGAAAAGTAATGAAAATTTTCCATGCATCAAATATCCTTTTTTCAGAGCACCAAATCCTTTAGGCATCTCCGTTTTTACCCACAAAAAGTTCTTATGACAAAAAGTTATGTTTTTTTCTGATTTAAACAGTAAATTTTTGACTTTCTTTTCACTGTCTGCAAGTAGCACTGAATCTGCTATTCAGATATTACCTAAAAGCCATTGCAAGGTGCTCAACAACATTTGGAGTTTTGGTATTTCAGAATTCATGTGCAGAAACTAAACAAAACAATACCTTAATTATGATGATTAATGCACTATTCAAGTCTTATACCTGATAAATTGCACTCAAACAACACTAAAGTCACTCAGAGAAAGTGTCTGACAAACAAAAGAGGTCAGCACATGGTCTCTAATGGTTCACTTAGAGGGCCCAAGATTCAAATTCCTGATGTGGAGAAGATTATGTAGCATATTTGTTTACAGGTTTGGGGCTGAGATAAGAAGATTTGCCTATTTCCCCACAAAGGGAACGCCTGAGGAGGTCTGTGTGATATTTAAACAGAAATGAGAGTTCACCTCCTGCATGTCATCCAATGCCCTACTGTCATATTCACTCATTACAAAAATTAAATTCTTTTTATTACAGAAGAACTTTCAACCTTTAGCTATGCTCTTGTTCATTCTGATGTACCCTCCCCCAAATCTTGATTTACCTGCGTTTTCTATAACCCTCCAACTTAATAACTTTTCTTCCTAGACCTAGTAGAAAGTAAATGGTTAAATGTTGATTGCCAAGATTGCCTTCCAAATTAACTTGTATCTGGATGTCAGTCTGAAACCCAAGCACATAGTATGACTGTTCCCTTTTAGAAGATGGTTTCAGCAGACACAACAGCAGAAGCCTTAAGAAAGCCTTCCAGATACTGTTCCTGGAGGTAATTGATAGCACACAGTCCTGTTTCCAGGACTTCACAAGTGAAGAAGCTTTCAGCTGGAGAAGAAATTCGTTTTCACTTGACTGTTCCTAAATTCATAAGAAAAATTATCTCACCCTTCATGCCTGAGCTAGAACTATGAGTAAGAGTCTCTGACAGCAAGAACTTCAAACTATACAAAGCACAAAAGTTACTGTTAGTACCCAACTCTTCTATACAAGGACTGAATGCCAAGCAGAAGAAAATGTAAAGCCTACTACTTCATCCCATAGTGGGATAAAGGTTTGTCACACTGTTTACCTGCTATTTGTAGATTCTCTCTGTAGCCACTTAAATTTAACTGGGTGATCTTTGAAGTAACGTGATTGACTGCTGCTTTGACGTGAGAGGCTGTGAATTCACACCAGGACAAGTTCAGCTCCTCCAGCCTACACACAGACAGAGTTGTTAACAAGAATGGCTGAAATGCAGTTCAAGTTGTGGTATTTTCCAATGCAGTTGATACTTTTAAACCAAATACTTGTAACGTGCTAACTGCCAACTTATTGTATTCACGCCTAGAAATTCTAGTATGACAGTAATTAAGCACTAGTGAACAGAGCAGGTTACCCAGCCAAATCTGTCTCTGGAGATTTTCAAGATCCAACCAGAGAACATCCTTATCCACGTGGACAGTGCTAATTTTAGACCCTGGTCTGGGAAAGGGGTTAAAGTGACTTCCCAAAGCCACTTTCAGCTGGAATGATTCAGTAATGGGTTAGGAAGTAAAGGCTCTCTCCAGGAACTGCCACAAGGAGACACTGTCTTTTCATCGGGTTTGTGACCTGAATCTGTTACAAATGAACAGATGGTCACATTGAGAGGAAAAACTACCATCCATTATTAGCATTGGTCAGATGACCAATTAATCCTAATTAGCATAAAATAATTCATAGTTTTATATTAACACTGGTCATGCTGTGAGCTCAACTCTCTTTATGTGCTTGATTACCTATAGCCTGTCACCATGGGGTTGGGACAAAGTATTGTTCTGTGTGCAGGTGTTGTAGCTGTAACCAAGGGACAAAGACACAGTGAATGCACAACTAGAGCATTTAGCTGGCACTCTCTACATAACATGAAAAAACAGTTAAATTGCCACTAGCATTCCTAGGATCAGATTTGCCATCTGGTATTCACTGTGCACTGCACAGACTGCCATCCCCTACAGAGCTCATGATCTGAGTAATCAGACCAAGCAACAGAAAGATTAAGGCTCTGGCTGCCCACTAACGCGCAATTTGATTAAAAAACATGCTTTTGCAGAAGGAATGATTATGGACATTGTCCTGCAAATCACAGGAAGTCAGCAGAAAGATTGGGATATAAATCCCGAATTCACTGGGGCCCAGTTCAGTGACGTTCTGCCAGCAGATGGTTTAATCACTGGAGCTGTCAATCTGAACACAGCCCTTCATAAACTAGAAGGTTACTGAAGGATTCTTCTACCATGGAAAGGCAAAGTGTTCTCTGCTACTCCTGCTGTACTCTGATTGCAAAGGGAGCTCTGGAACTGCACTTAGCAGTTTCAAAACACACACTTCATCTTTGTGAGAATCACACACTATTTTCATACATTTACATGATATCAAAGGAACATAAATGGGATTTACCCACCTAAGAAGATGATTCAGAAAACCCATGAAAAACTACTGAAGTACATGTTTGTTATTAAAGAAGAAAATAGCTTGATGGAAAGAAATTACCTGACTATTCAGCTAATAATCAACTGTTAGGCATTTAGGACCAAAACCAGGCACATTAAAAAAAAATAGATACAAGAATAACTGGGATGCCCAAGGAAAATAATAAAAAATTTGTTTCAGGAATAGCAAAGTCTGGTTTTGTCTTACATAGAACAGCTGCCCAACATCAGCTCCAAGGCTTCTGCGGAAAACGCTGAGCACCCACAGAGATTTAGTCGTATCAAACTGGGATTTCTAGCAATGCTCCTGTAGAGAGAAGAAAAAAGAAAAATCTGATAAAATTGAAATGTTGGAACATTGCTTGCTTTGCTAGGATGTGACTATTTTTAAGACCTAGTTTCCTGGACAGGGAATTGTTCATTAAACATGAAGTACTGCATCTTTAATCAGCTGACTAACCTGAGTCACTAAGGGTCTAAACTCTGTACTTGCTCATCAAGGCACAACAATAAAAGGGATACCTGTCTATGTACTTGACACTGCTGACAAATCTGCATATTTATAAACTACTAAGTTTACAAGGAAATGGTTTGTTTTCACCTTCTCCTGTTGTATGCCAATAAACATACATCACAGCTTATCAGAGATGACTACAGCTTTACAAAAGACAAAGCAACCATCCCATTTCTGATGTCAGCCCTCTGCAAGATGGAAGTTATTCCAGGACAAAATCCATGTCCAAATAGCATTCCCTGAATGCATTTGTTTGCAAGACCAGAACACACATGCAGTTAGCAAAACGTGGAACACTCAGTATGCACATTTGTTCAGAAGGCAATAGAATTCCATCATTACTGCCTGATTAGTACCCAATTTTCTGATAGTTTTAACTGTTACTACTGCTAGTATAAAAAGCCAAACTATACTGGTTTATTTGTGTTCTGGCTCCCCCTCTGTGGAGTGAGGAAGGCCTCAAAAGCCAGGGTCCTGCCATCCGACCTATGTGACCTATGGATGGCACAATCCCCTGGTGTGACAGAACAGGAGGCTGACTACACCCATAGAGTCTCTGCAGCAGAACCAAAAAACACTGCATCTGCTTGACAGAATCTGTAATCTTCCAGGACTTCATAAGTTCAATAAAAAAGTGAACAACAGTGCAGAAGCACAATGGGTACCTGGTGGGAGAGCTACTGAGAGACCTTAGAAAAGAACCTGGACACCAAACACGAAGTTCTCTGGGGAGCAAATAAATGGAAAAATAAAAGTAGCTCTGCTGTACAGCTTAGCTGTGGGAATATGGATACATAAACCACAGAGAGGTGAGCAGTTTCTCCAGCCTTCTGCTACTATGGGGAATTGGGAGGGAAAAAAAAAACCTATATGGCCACCTTAAACTGGCCATTTCAATGAACCCACAATGAACAACTTTCCACTGCATTCTTCCATTAGCCTGCCCAAAATGATGGCACCAAACAGAAGAATATTCCCAAACATGTCACTCACTTGATGATGTTGTCAGAAAGCACTAGACCCTCCAAGCTGAGGTTCTGCAGCTTTTCACACCGACAAAGAATACTGTGGAGATCTGCAGCAGACACTGTGCAGTTTGACAAATCCAGGTGCTGAATTTTAAGAAGACTAACAAAAAAAAAAAAAAAGTTACTAAAATTGCATTAAAACCTGCTTCATAAATTCCCCACATCACAAATACAGCCCATATAAAAAAGCAAGCACACCTTGCAGAAAATATTTCTACTAATTCTTCATAACACCTGAAAGTCTATCCTGCTGGAGTTAAATTATTTTTTTGAGTGTACCATGTAAAAATGCTGGGGATGATGATAATTTAGGCCTCTATAAGATACAAACTGCAAGGGCCTTATGGTGCTTGATATTTAAAAAAAAAAAAATTCACATCAACTTGGTTTTAAATAACTGAGAGGTGAGTGCAGATCCTCCTGTTTCAACACATGCCTAACCACCAATCAGCTCTTCCACGCTCCAGACACAGCACAAACACTGCTGCTGGTTGCTATTACCTTAAACCAAAACACCAAAAACACAGACTGAATATTTGTGACAATTTCAGGATCTAGAACATGCATAAAAAGCCTTACTTGCTTGTTTTAAACAACGGATCCCCTATGCAAGATCTCGGGCAGCGGAACACAGTAACACCTGCAGGCAACAACTGTCCAAGCACTCCTGGCAGCAGATTCCCACCAGTCAAATCAAGAGTCTGCCAGAGAGATTCATCAAATCTGTGGCATAGAATTTTACTTGTTAGTGAGTTCAAATGGGTAACAGGTCAAAGCTGTGAGTACAACCACAGAAAGTTTTTGGTGTCAAAAACAGACAGAGAAGGGAAAGCTATTTAACATTATAATAATGTTAAAAAACATGTGAGGTATCTTTTGGTTATACATACCCACATATGGTCTAAATTGAATTATATATGTATAAATGAGAACCAGACCATTTAATGGTCTACAGAAACAAAGATTTTCCTTAGTACTAAATGAAGAGAAATAATACTTACGAAAGTCGATGCCATCTCTTGCAAATCATAGAAACTTTCAGTAAATCCTTTAGGGGCAAATAGGCAAAGATTGCCAGAAGCAATTCATCTGGAAGTGCATCCAAATAAATACCTTTAGGGAAAGAGCAAAGCACATTCTAGTTAAAGCAACTTCATTTTTACGTGCTGGTCAGATGTCTTATTTCGTTTCGTTGTTAAAAGCCCCTCTACAGTTTCTCTGTAGGCTATACATCAGCCTACATCAGACATCAGCCCCACTGTTCACCTCCCTTGCAGCTCAACATTGTAGGATGGCATTTTTACATCTTTGCCTAGGCATGACTGGTAAATGTAAATGTTCCTGTAATATTCACTTTGTATACATAGTAAGGCCACGGACACTACTCACATACTCACTTGGGGAACAAGAGCATCTTAGTTACTGCCTTTGTAATCTAATGCTTATATAATTCTCTGGGGTTTTTTTTTTCCCTCTGCTGAAATGCCCACTCTTCCTATGCATACAAGGGTCCCAGAAGGGAGCTCAAGGTAAGCTATGCTTCTGTATGATACACAGGAAAAATCAGGGACTACAAACTGCTTCCTAAAACACACACGCTATCACCACTCCAAGAATTATGTGAAACAATGTGGTACAAATCACAGCTTCTCTCAAGCTCCAGAAGGTGTCATGATTCACATGGGAGATTTCTGGATGGTGGAGCTCAGTAACAGCTGTCTTTGACCCAGCACTGCATCTTATATAAAAACAGCAATGTCTGAAGGCATTTCCACCTTCTGTATGACAGCATACTATTAGGACAGAGCTGCTTATTTATTTTGCATCCCATACTCATCCAGACTACAACAACACTTTGACCCTTGGGAAAGGAACTAGTATTCTATAACACTCCTTTCAAGAGTCTAAGAGCCCTGCTCTTTCCCTTTCCAGCCCTGCAAGCTTCCACCCTTTGATGTGCTTATCCTGTAGTTCTCAGGCACAGTCCTTCACGTGCTGGGACATTGCTGGCATACCTCAGCCTGCAATCTTTACTTACCCTTCTCCTCCTGCCTCCAAACAGGTAACTTTTGGATTGACTTTGGTTTTAGACTGATTGATTTTTGCTTGTTTTTTCTCTGTGTGCTTTAACCACCTGGTAACTAGAGTGAATGTTGCCAACAAACTTTGTCACACTTTTGCTTTTACATTAAACCTACTTTTGCTGCTGATTCTTTGAGCGACCTTAAAACACTGACTCACAATACAGCCCAGCTGGGCCAAAGTGCCACCTATGTCCCACACACAAGAGCAAACAGGCACAGGGACATGCAGCACAACCCCCCAACACACACACACGGTGTTCACGGGGTTAGGCAGCAGAGAATCATGCTTTTCATAGGCCACAATTCCAGAGACAGACACACCACCCCAACTTAAAGGCACACATAAAATAGGATTTATCACCCCAAGCCTGAAAGCCACTAGATCTAAAAGTGACATTCTGCTGGGTAAGAGCAAAAGAACTAAACAATAAAGCAGGGCAGACTTGTCGTGCCCACTCTCCGTCTCTACCAAAGGGCAAGCAGAACCTGGCCCAGGGTGACAGTACCTGACTCTGCCTCTCGGAGCAGCCATGGCCGGCGCACGATAACAAAGTCCTTTTCGTTGTCCTTCACCTTCTGCCTTTTTGGAGGAAGACAGGACGACGACACCAGCAGGTCCTGTGGTGTGTTTTCATTGCCCAGCTTGTCTTTCTTAAGGGCTGACACTCCCATACCCGAGAGAAGCTCCGAGGTCTTGCCGGGGTCCCATTCCAAGCTGGTGGAAACATTAGCGCTAGAGGATGGGATCTCCTGGAGATGCTTTCTGCAGACACAGCAAAACCCAGAGGCTCTGAGGGTATTGCCAGGCTGACACCAAACACAGGATGGGGATCCTTGAAGCATTTCAGTCACTCGCACCCCACATCAATACCAAGGGCGACTAAGTGCGGGATCTGGCCGGGCGCTGGAAGCGCAAGCAGCGGCCGCGGCGCAGGCGTGTGCTCGGTCTGGCAGACTTTGGGGAAGAGCCCGCCAGGGATGGAGCGCGCCCCGCTCCCGGATGGGGCGGGCGAGGGATCGGGGAAGGGAGCCAATGGAGGCGGCGGGACACGGCAGCCTCCCAACACCACCAACCCGGGACACAGCCGCGACAGCAGCGGGCAGAGCCCTCGCACGGCGGGGCGGCAGCGCGGGCAGCGGGACGGGATGCCCGGGCGTGTGGGGGAAGCTCCCCCGGGGCTGCCGCCCGCCGCGGCCGGGACAGAGCCGGCAGCCCCCAGGGAGGACCCCCGCTCCCCCGGGACCACCTGCGTGGCCGCGCACACGTCTGATCCCGGCACCGCTCCCACGCCCTGGAGCTCCTTCCCGCTCCCCCGGGTCCCACACCCGCTCCCGGGGCTCCCCCGCGCAGCCCCTCAGCTACTCCCGCGCAGCGGGCCGCCCGAGAGCATCCGCGAGGGCTCACATGCAGCCCCGGCGCCAGGCGGCTCCCGCGCAGCCCAGCGGCGGTGCTCGCATCCCCGTGTCCCGGCGCATCCCCCTGTCCCGGTGTTCCCGTGCCCCCGCGCTCCCGTACCTGTACATGGCGCTGGGAGGCCCACGCGCGCCGCCGCGCGCCCCGCGCCTTTCAGCACCGCGCCATCCCGGCGCCGGCCGGAAGCCGCAGCGTGAGGGAGCGCAGAGCCTGCCGGGAGCTGTAGTTCATAGTCCTGTGCCCGCCCGGAGGCGGGGCCGTGCCCGGCCGGCGGCGGCGGGCGGCGAATGGCGGCGGCTCCGACGCGGAAGAAGCCGGGAGCGGCTGCCGCTCCTTGCGCCACGCTCTGAGCCCGGTGCCGGCCGGGATGGCGGACGGCGGAGCCCCGCGGGGGACGCGACGCTGAGCGGCGGCTCGACCGTGGTGAGACGGCGGCGGGCGGGACGCGAGGCCGGGCGGAGCGGGGCCGCAGTGCCGAGTCACGGCCGGGCCGTTCTCTTGAGCGGAGACGGGAGCTGGGTGGGAAGCGGCAGCTCCAGCGCGTCCCCTGTGACAAGGACGCGGAGGGAAGGATGGTCGCCGGGCAGTGCTGGGCGAGGGCGGTCGGCACCTTCGTTTCCAGGCGCTCATCCCGAGCATTGCCCGTCAGGCACCCCGAGCACGTAGGGCGCTGCTGGTTCCGTGTGCCCGGAGCTCGGTGCTGTGCCGCACAGGCCTGGCGCCGGCGAGCGCTGCCACATTCCACCGTGGAAGGTTTTCTCCGGGAACACCTGAAACTGGCCGTGTGTGGCTGGTGCTGACCCTCACCGCCGTCTTTTCACACCGTGTTTCACAGCCCGCGGGACTTTCAGCAATGCAGCTCTTCCTGCGTGTTTTTTTTTTTTTTTTTTCCCCAAACTGCTTGTTTTGAAATTGGTGGGGATGGAGAGCTAATTCTGAACACACCTACAGCCCCGCTCTTAGTCAACCACTTGCTTGCAAATGCTGTTCTTTGTTTACTGCGTGACGATGGAGAGACGTGCCTGTGAAATTGAGGGTGGTAATGGAGCCCGTAGCAAAGAGCACACAGCTTTCAGTCACATACCGAGAATGATGTGACTCAGTTTAACATCCATATAATCTTTAAAAAAGTATCTTTTAAACGTTTCCGGTTTTAACTTAAGTCACGGAACAGTATTTATTTAAGATTATTTAAGCAGATAATCAGGTGAAAAAGAGGTGGAGTTTTGGTTTTAAAAAAAAACGCTGAGTTTATTTCAGCTTTTCTGCAGCCCTTTTTTTCTTTGTGGATCATGTCACTCTTCTTTATTAATGTATGGGAAATGAAAAGATGGTTTTGTGGAAAATCC
The DNA here is from genome assembly GCF_017590055.1 of Onychostruthus taczanowskii. NCBI lineage: Eukaryota > Metazoa > Chordata > Aves > Passeriformes > Passeridae > Onychostruthus > Onychostruthus taczanowskii. Next base: position 118,247 of record NW_024497408.1, read on the forward strand.
AAGTGGTTTTTTACAGTCTGGAAATTAACAAATAGTCTGTTTGCCTGAATGCAGTGTTGGGGCAGTAGTCATGTGCCTTACTGACACCTGCTTTGTGTGAGTGCATTAGTCTGGTAGCCCAGATAGTGATTTCTGTTCTTTTTTTAGATTCTGCATGCAACTGTACAGTACTTATATGTGATTCTATTTCAGTTCCTCCGATAAATGAGTTATTTTCTTCTATGTGTTAATTTCAGCATACTTCCCTAAACTGTTTGAAAGCTTCAGCCTCTGTGGTACTTAATATATTAAAAATTGGACTTGGTGATCTTGGGGATCTTTTGCAACCTTAAAGATTCTGTGATCCCTTAGCAGAGGACAAGGCAGCACCATGTAAAGCAAATGAGCTTGCTGTGGTTTTGTACTGTGTTCCTTGGTCAAGCATTTGTCTTGCATTTAGTGCTGCTGTGTGGAACCTAGTCTCCTGCAAAATCAGTGTACTGCTGTTTTGGGTGGTATCAGCATAGCATTTTTTTTTCAATTAAAAGATAGAAAACTTGTTTCCCTAAACATTGAACTATTATCAATTAAATATAGATTGATCTATATCAATTAAATGTTTAGTCAATTTAGAATTTTTATTCATTATAAATTAGTTGAACTGACAGGTACTAATAAAGTATCAGTTAGTAAATAGACTGACTAGTGTGTCTTAGAAGAAGAAAGCTGTGCAAATTGCTTTCTTCACTAATCTCAGAGGTTTTTTCTCTCAGTGCAATCAGATGATTTCTCTGGTTGGTTTTCTTGGGCAGTTTGTGGCTATTTTCTTTCTTTAGATAGCTTTCTCACTGTACAGATATAAAGCAGCTCTTTGTTTTGTGTTTATAAATACTTACTATTTACCCCAAGCTGTAAGGGCCAGTGTGTAATAATAAAGTAAACAGAAAAACCCAAACCGACCAAAGGGAAAAAACCAAACAAAACCCACGAAAACCAAACAAAACCCCTTCCCTAAACCTGAAACCAACCTAAAAGAAATCCCCACAACACGCTATGCAGACTTGAATACTAAAATAGCTGAAGGGACTACTTGTGTTGTTTCTTTGCCTCTTGTTGTTCTCTGTTTATGAGTTCTGAAATGTAAGTTTGCTCATTTTGTTTTAAGATGGAAGTATCGAGGATTCTTAGTGTGAGGCAGTTCTATCAGTACTGAAGGCTGTAGTTTACTACTACATGTCTGTAGAGCAAAGTCTGTCTTTATGATTCTTAGCAGCATAATTCTGCTGAGCAGGGCAGGCTTCAGAATCCAAACACTGTGGTTTTTTGCCAAGTAGGACCTCAATAAGAACCAGTTGATCATTCTCTGACAGAAAGGCAGAAGGTCATCATTAAGCTGGCCATTGATATATTGCTGGAGATGGCAGCTTTTGTACTTGCAGGTGAGCTGGGAATTCAGCTTGAGGTGGCAGATGCTGTTGCCCAGATATATTTTTTTTAATATGTTAAGGCTCTCTGTTCTATTGCTGACTGTATCTGATAATCCCTTTCATAGTTTGGCAGCTTTTTTGGTGACAGGTTTTCTTCAGATGTAGTTATGATCTTTAAAAATACAAAGTAAGGCTGCTTGGTTTTTCGGGTGTTTCAGTGGAAATATCCAAAATGTCTAGAAATGCAGCTTTTCCAAATTTTTTTGATCTCTACCTGAGAATGCTTGAAGAGTAATAAAAAAAAATTCTTTAGTATTCTAGAAATGTCTGAGGTACCGGACAGGAAAACCAGAAGCATGGTGGCTGTCTTTATTAGTAATGTTTGAAGGACAGGCAGAGCTACAGATTGGCAGATTCCTCTTCTTCTTGAATTCCTGAAAAAAATTTCTGGTGCTAAAGCTATTTGTAAGTACGTAGATTATGTACTTACAAATAGGTGTGTAAAAGACAGCATCAGTTTGTCAAGGACAAATAGTTGAAGTAATCTAATCTATTTAAGTAATGACTGATAGACCTACTGTATACAAGAGGATCAGTTTATAATCTTATGTATTGCTTAGTAGGACTTTGATTGTTCCTTAGGGTGTCTTTTCTTGGGAAAGAAAGCAGGGAAGAGCCACTGTTGTGGCTAAGGAGGCCATTCCCTTGTCAAGTACTTTTAATGGTTTTTAGACTTTCCCTAATGAAATAGTATGGTGATTAAAACCATAGAAGCCACAAAACCTGAGAGATTTCAGGTCTTTCTGAAAGTTATAGTGTAAATCAAAATACCTTAAAGATCTGCAAACTTGCAAGGGGAAGTGGGTACACCTGAGCAGAGCTGTTTTCCTGTATTAGCAGGAGCAATCAACCACAGAAATACAGGATAGAGAAGTAGTGTTGTGTTGTCTGGAGGAAAAGAATTTGGAGGCCTTAAGAAAGCTGAATTTGTGAAGGAAACATTCTATTCCTACTTATACTTTGTAGTATGGCATGTGAAGCAGTGTTTGATGTCTGTTCAGGCCTCCTCAGGCATTTGGTGGGAGACTGGGGGAATCCTTCGCAGATATGCTTTACTCTTTCTAGCCTGTCTTTATGAATGTAGAACTGGAGCATCTTTGTTAAATTTGGTGCTGTATTAAAGCTCTGAGAAAGTATGGGGTTTTTAATTCTCTGCTCTTTCATTTAGTAACTTGAGATTTCTGTACCAGGCAGGGTAGTTAGTTCATTTGTAATGTAGATATTGTGAGCGCAGTTACTCTTAGGTTGGCAGGGTAATTTAATACTGTTGATAGTAGAGAGTCTGTCATATAAGGGGAATTAAGCCTGAACTGAGCCCTTTATGATGCATGCAGTGTTAGTAGCTGGGTAAAATGAAATACTTAGCTGATTTTGTCTGTGCCTGAAAAGAAGCAGCAAAATCCTAAGCTAACACAAGAGCATGTCCTTATGTTTTGTTGGTTAAGTTGCACTTCTCATGCCAGTGTTTCATCTTTTAATCTTATTTGTATTAATATGTAGTTGCCTGGTTGTTCAGAAACTGAGTATGCCCATAAATACTTCTCCATTCATGGTGAGGGCTCTTGTTACTTTGTCATTGCTTTAATAGGAGCATCTTCTAAGCCATTGAAGGTTGTACAGTACAAGGGAACTCTCCTGAAGTGGTTATTTCATGGCATTTTTTTAGCGATTCTGGAATTTCAGTCAGCTGATACTAGGTAGCTGTATGCCAATAGTGAGATGGCTGTCTAAATAAAGTGATGAAGCAGGATGATAGGTAAGAAGCTTACCCTTTCTTTGAGCCAACAACCAGGTTCAGTGGCAAATGCTGCTTTCCTCAGGAAGGCATGGCTTTATAGCCTGCAGTAATGTATTTTAAGGTCTGATTCTAGTCGCACAGGCCCTGAGATATGTCTCATAGCACAGAGAGATGTCTGCACTGTTGGTTTGGATTTAGTTCACCGAAGAACTCCTCTCAAGCATTGCATTTCTCACTTTGTGGATTTTCTTCTATTTAATCTTTCTATGTGGAGAGCTGGTTTTAAATGGTTTCTATCTAAAAATTTTAAACTGTTATTAATTCAAAACAACTCTGTTATTAGTCTCAGTCTTTTGAAAAATAGGCCTTTCTTTTTGTGTTTTTAGATTAAAATAGGAACCAGAGAAGAACATAAAGATGTAGTTTAGTGATAACTGCAAAGTCACTTCTGTCTTTGAGTGCGAGTTAAGTTGCACTAGGAATCAATTCCCTCTTTATTTTAGCATATTCAGTACATTTTTGTAATACTTCTGGAAGTACCCTCATGATTGTAGCTGAGTGCAGCATCTTGCACAAAAGCTTTTTGCCTTCTGTTTTGGTAGAAGCTTTTTAGGTGTGACTGTAATAAAACTTTGTGACTAATGAACTGTATGCTGTATAATTTTTTTGTTTATGTAGCAAAAGGTGTGGCTGTAATGGACACAAAAAGCTGCATGCCAGATAGCAGTGCCTTAATGAAGCTGATACGTAATTGTTTTGTTATTTTTGCTTCTGTGGAATTGGCTGCTATACTGTGAATTGAAAAGGCTTTTCTGAGGAAACAGTTATCATACAATATAACAGTCAAGGACTTGCTTTGAATAAGTGATTGAAAAATAGGTGAGATATCCTGAGTTTTTAATGTACAAATGATTTAGCTAAAGTAGAGTACAGACAGATAGTAAGGGGGTGATTAGTGTTAATGGAAGTGTTGATAGTTTGATAAACATGTTTGATAAAAGGCAGAAAAGAAAAAGTGTGTGAATCTTTGACTAGAAACAAGAAGGTAACTCGTTGGGGAGAAAAGAGTCCCAGAATAATTGTTCCTGTGTGTCTTTGTGTCCTCAAGGCAGTAATGGCATCACAAGCTTTAGAGTTTTTTTAGTGTAAATAAGAGAGTTTTCCCTGCATAGTCCCCTGAAGCGTAATAGATCTGCTTAAGCAGTTTACTGAGAAATCAGTAAAAGAAATGGTTCATTTTACCAACTTCTAAAGAGATTTAAAAGTAAGTAGAGGGGAAATTTCAGTAATAGCATTTCTATTAAATCTCCAGGAAAGTGAAAGTACTGGAAGTCTTAACACCAATGCCATAGCAAAAACTATTTCACTTAAATCAGCGAAATGTTAATCTTGATGGAGAAACAAGTCACACTGGCCACAGTTATAAACTTTTTTTTTTAATAATGCATAAAATGCCTGTGATAAAATGATGCTTATTAAAAAGATCTGAAGCAGTTTAAATAAAAATGTAACAAGTCAGTGAAATTTTCTGTAGTTTATTTGTGCAGCTCACTGTCCCTTTGCATCATAGCTTGTCTGTATGAAGCTGTATGAACTTTCTTACAGTGGTCCTGACTGTAACAGAGTAATTAAACACAGAAGGACAAGTAAAGCAAAAATACATCATGGCAAACTATACCCAATGAATTGAGATCCTTGTTTGTCTGAATAGCACCCGAGGAGTAGGAAGGTGAATTGAAATTCTTGAAATTTCAGACCTCAAAGAGGTGCATTACAAGTAGACTAACACATTCTTTGCTGTGTTTTTATGCTCTGTTAACTCTTTTGTATGGGTTTTAAATATGTATTTGAGGTACACTCCATTAAAATGTTGTTCATTAGCTATCCAGAAACATTTAATGTAAACATTTAACCCTTTTAAAAAATTAGTTTATTGCTTCTGAAAGGAGAGAAAAAGAGCAGAATAGATTTTCATCTTGAAATTTGTCCTGGACCTAAAGTTGGGCTAGTAGTCTATTTAAGGACAGAGATTTGCCTCCTGGATCTGTTGTATATCAGGATGATGAACAGGAGTTCTCCTGATAGGTTGCTGGAAACAACAGCATTGAAATGGCATGTTTTGATTTCTTCAGAGGACTTCAGGACATCTTGCTGAAAATCTTTGGTTTTGTCTGATAAGAATCCTTATCAGGTCATGTGAAATATGTAAAGTTTGTTAATATGTTTTGAAGTGTCCACTGAACAACTATTTTGTGTAAATATCTTTCAGAGATTTTAATGTAATTAAACGTCTTTTTGCCGTGCAGTTCTGATCTGCTTTCCCAAGTGAGTGTGGTGTGGCCGAGGCCAGCATTTAACAATGAGTGGTGCAGCGTTGGGCCTTGAGATAGTGTTTGTCTTTTTCCTGGCCTTATTCCTACTTCACCGGTATGGAGACTTCAAGAAACAGCATAGGCTGGTGATCATAGCAACATTATTGGCTTGGTATCTCTGCTTCCTGATTGTATTCATACTGCCTCTGGATGTCAGTACGGTAAGAAACGTGCAGGACTTCCTGCTTAATTGCATCAAATGTTTATGGTATTTCTCTAAACTAATGATTGCAGGAGACCATCTCTTAGAAATGCCAAAGAAATCTTCTATGTAATATCTTAAAAAATTAAACATGACAATGCCTTGTGTTCATAATTAACTTTACTTTTTGTTGGTCTCATCAGATAACAAATTTATTTCAAAATAAAGGAATGAAATTTTAAAATTTCATCATTTGTTTGTAACAATTTTTTTATCTGTTTAGGCAGCATAAGGACACTTTCAGCATTTTACTTACTTGACTGCTGATTGCATGTTGATTTGAATGTTTATTGGTATGATTAATTCCAGATGTAAACCTGGAGTACAGGAAATGTCTTTAAAATAGGACTTATTACTTTTAAATAAGTATTATACCTCTTTGGTCACTGATATAAAATAAATTGTCTTTTAGACTATTTATAATCGATGCAAGCTTGCGGTTAACTCCAGTCCTGCAGAAAGTAATGGCTCTTACGTTACTCTTGCTCCAAGGTATGAACTACATGTTTTTTTCTTTAGACTGTATTTTATGATTTTCTTTTTTTAATTGATAGCATATTATGTTTTTAACACTGATGAATAAGTGTTATCTGTGTGATGCAAATTTTGAAGTTTTTAAGTACACAGGACAGTGAGGGAAAAGGTGATGAAAAGTGGATCTTTACCTGCTGGGAGTAATTACATAGTAATTATGTAGTAGTTCTAGGTGATTTCCCAACTATTCTTTTTTATATCACTAGATTTCCTTTTTTTTTGTTAAAGCAACAGGACTAAGCTTTTTGAGCAATCTTGGTTATGAGGAGAGGCTTTGATGAATGCTTATCCTTTACAATCATAAAGACTTTAAACCTCAAAATCTAATTTTATACATTTCATTTATACCATAGGAATTAAATCAGCTGCTTGTCTTATATGTCAGGGGCGTATCTAATTGCTTCTTATAATTTCATATATATGGTAATTGCAGTTATCTGAAATGCACGGTATTCCACCAAAGTAATGGTAGGTGTGTCCTGGCAGGAAGAAAGTAATCCCTAACCATGGAGAAGTAGACTAAGGTGGGCTTATTCCATGGCTGCTCATCCGTTATCCTACACTGGCTGTTCCCCGTGTTTCTGATGTGTGCACTGTAGTTATCTGTAAGATGATCTGAGCCTTTAAGATATCAGCTGACATGTCTGTGCAAAGTCTTGCCAGTCTTGCTGCCCCAAAGAGGGGCCTGGAAGAATGGTGAAATGACAGTCACACAATATTGCACCCTGTACTTAAGACCACCCAGTGGATGTTAATTAAACCTATTTAATTATATACACAATTTGAAAACTATTCAGTAACCTTTAAATTTATCTATAACTTCAGACAAACTTATTTCTTTAGAATCACAGAATGATTTGGTTTGGGAGGGACCTTAAATATCATCCAGTTCCAGTCTTCTTCCAGGGGCAGGGACATCTTCCACTAGGCCAGGTTGCTCCATCCAGCCTGGCCTTGAACACTGTCAGGGTTGGGGCATCCACAGCTTCTCTGGGCAGTCTGTGCCAGTGCCTCACCACCATCGCAGTAAAGAATTTCTTCCAAGTCTCTAATTTAAACTTGCCCTCTGTCAGTTGAAAACCATTGCTCCATGTCCTGTCACTTTGCCCATATAAAAAGTCCATTTCTTTTTGTAAACCTCCTTTAGGTACTAGAAGGTGCTGTAAGTTCTCCTGGCACCTTCTCCAGGCTGAACAGCCCCTGCTCTCTCAGCCTGTCATAGAGGTTTCAGCAGCTCTCATAGGAGAGGTGCTGAAACCTTTAGTCATACTACCTGTCGTTCTGTCTTAAGTTGCTAGTTTTGAAAATATTTAGGCCATGCACATAAAAACTTACGACTCAGGCTTAACTAGTTTGACCCTGGAAAATACCAATTATTTCTTGTTAGGTAATCTCATCTAAGTTGACTTTATTGCCCCTTGACTCACCCTTGCTTCATTGCCCAGACAGGTGTGTGGGAAAAAAAACAAACTACCTTAGTTTACATGGACACCTTTTCCTTTGTTTTTTTTTTTTTTTTTTTCTTTTCTTTTTCTTAAAAGGGCTCATAGAACTTTTCTGTCTTCTGTAATGAACACTACCTGTCAGAAGAGTATTGGCTTATTGAATCAAAATTTATGTAAGACTGATTCAATCCAGCTTGGTAGCAGAAGAAGCAACTAATATGTTCTTTGTGTGACTAAGTGCTCTAGATGATGATATGCCTAGATATTTTTTAAGAACCTGCACTAACTAAAATTTAATGCTTCTCTGTTTAAACAAGTATTCTTTCTATGCATGAAATAATTACTACTGAAAACCAAGAACTGTAACCTTAAAATGCTTTTTTGAGTAGTCCTATTCAGTCTTGCAATTTTTTTTCTCTTTTCTTTTTTTTTTTTCTAATAAAGATGTCCTGTCCAAATACATTATTTGTGGTTAGGAAAATGATAAATATTTCTAATGATTATTCAGTTTATTTATTTGGGAGATGGTTGATTGTTGACCATGTACTTGAATAGTATTGTACTACTTCTATGTTCTTTTCAAAAAGCTTTCTAGATAGGAATTTATAGAAGTTGCTTTACAGGGCTCTACAACTAACAATAGTCTTCTTTACATTGTAACAGCAAGCAAAAATGTTTCAAACCATGGAGTTATATTCCTGATGGAATTATGCCAATTTTCTGGCGTGTTGTATATTGGACATCTCAGTTTTTAACATGGTAAGTAAGGCAAAAGAATATTGCAAAGAGTATGATGCAGTTTTTAAATGGACCATCTTAACAGTAATAACATTCTTTAAAAATGTATATCAGTATGGCAAAGAGCTTTTAAATTGTATATTATTTTCTATTAGTGAAATTTTGGTAATAATTACTAATTTAGTAATATTCTTTTTTTTTTTCTTGCTTCAGTGGAAGCAACTTTCAGGTGGCAGCCATTTATCCTTAGTTCACTTTTGTAGTTGAAACTAAGCAATTTATACGTGTAGGTGCTTACAGATAGATTGTCTGAAAAAAATGTGTTTTAGGCAACCAGATACCAAAATAATTCCATGAATAATTTGGGTGATTTTTAAGTGATATAGTAAATTAGTCAGTTTTATAAGATATATTGCATAAAGCTTGAGCTATAGCTACAGAAGAAAGATTTGTCTATGGGGTTTTGGGTTGTCTGTGCTTTGTGCTGTTTCTCATCAACCTGTTATCAAATAATTATTTTTGTAGTTTCAAGGATATCAGGGTTGGTACTTCATTCTTATTTATCACAGATTTTTTCATAGCAAAGCTAACTGTATTGTTTTTATCTGCAGCTTGTGTAAGGTTTGCCATCAGACAGGTACATCTAGAATAAAAACATCTAAGTAGCTAATTTCTTAGAAGCTTGGGAATCTTAAACTTTAACACCCCTGCCTCAGTAACCTGACACTGCTAAAGTTCTTTTTTGGGGAGGTTGGTGGTTTGGGTGTTTGGGAGATTTTTTTGGTGGGGGTTGGTGGGTTTTTTAGTTTCTTTTTTTTTTTGTTTGTTTCTTTTTTTCTTTTTTTTTTTTTTTTTTTTTGGCTGGTGTGGTTTTTTTTTTTTTTCTTTTTTTTTTTTTTTTTTGATTGGCTGATGTGGTTTTGTTTTGTTTCCTTTTCCCCTAGGATTCTGCTACCTTTCATGCAGTCATATGCTAGATCAGGAGGGTTCTCCATCACTGGAAAGATAAAAACTGCTTTGATTGAGAATGCCATCTATTATGGCACTTACTTGCTGATTTTTGGAGCATTTCTAATATATGTGGCTGTAAACCCAAACTTCAATTTACAATGGTAAGAATAATGCTGTAAACATTTCCATTAGTTCTTACAGAATTGTCATGGATTATTTCTTCTGTGGATGAAATGTGTCTTTCTGAAAAAACTAGTTTTAGTTACAGTATTTTGCTAGTCGGTTAGAAAATTATGTTATCTTTTTATATGAAAGGGGCTTTTTTGAATATTTATAGAAACTTGGAGTTTGTTTTTCTGATTTTGGTATGTACAGCAGAGGAATCCTCTTGTATTTACAATGCTACTTTTTGTCTCCATAAAAACACATTTGCAAAGTTAGTACAGAAACTTGCAGTGTTTTCAGAACAATATATTTCAAAAAATCTGTATTTCCTATGTGGTGCATCTAAATACTGTAGACTTTAAAGGTGAAAAGGAAAGTTAAAATAATTGACATCTATAAATTTCTTATAGTCTTCCATACCAGATGGAATAGAAATCTGAATACAAATTTCTGAACACAATATTCTGAATACAAATCTTGGGTTCTGAGTTTGTATCTTACAGTGACTGCCATTATGCTATTTTGACCTCACTGTCAGTAGGTTTGGTAAGTTCATGTTGTTTCCTAAGGGAACATACTCCTTTAGGGGAACAGTTTCTTTGAGAACAAACAACAAACAAATTCTTATCTGCCACCCACAGTGGGCAGAACAGGAGATACAGGAAAATTGTGGCAAGTTTAAATATAGCCAAGCAGCAGACTGGCTCCAGGCAAAAATCTAGGTGATACCAGAGTCTGTTCCTGAAAGCTCTGTTGGTACATATTGATACCTCAAGGCTGGTTTCGTGCAGCCAGGATAGGACAGTGTTGTTTGTTTGAGTTTTTTATACTGTTTTGTTTCCTTAGGAACCAGCTTCAGACTATTGGAATAGCTGCTGCAAACACATGGGGTCTGTTCCTTCTTGTTTTGCTTTTGGGTTATGGTTTGGTGGAAATCCCTCGTTCTCACTGGAATGGGGCCAAGAGGGGTTATCTTCTCATGAAGACTTACTTCAAAGCTGCCAAACTGATGACTGAAAAAGCAGATGCAGAGGAGAATTTAGAGGATATTATGGAGGTAAGTAACTAGTTTTACCTGTGGAAAAAAGTGAAGGCTGCTGTTAGTTGTGTCTAAATTCGTTGGTGTTGGACACTTGTAGTGTGAGCTTACTGTGAAATATATGTAAACTAAGAAAATTATCATAGTGTGCCACTTTATAACACTCAATCCTATGCAGAAGTCAAAACAGAAGTAGTCCTTGCTGTGACGAACTTAAAAGTCATAGCAACTTGATAACCATTATTTGATGAGTCTATTCTTTTGCTGACACTTTTGGAGTAGTACTGGTCACTAACAAATAACATTTCGGAGTGAACTTGAACAGGCAGTGTATAAATGTTTCAGTAGTGTTAAAATTGTGTACTTCTATGTTCTGCTCACAGTGTATTTCTAGAACCTTGAGAAGACTTTCCAAATTGTGGGGCCACAATTACATGCCCCTTGAGAAGACAATATATAGATAATTGTTTCTTTCAAAGTTTCTTTTGAGACTCTGTTGTTAAATATCAGTGAGCAGTAGGCTCTAATGCAGTTCAAGAACAGAATGGAAATCTAGCCCTTTGAATAGCTATTCCTGGTTCTTTTGCTGGGATACCATGGCTTGGAATAATATGTGTGAACTGTTGTAGGATAGGGTGGAAATTTGTGTTGTGTGTGCTGACACATAACACAAATAGACTCTTAATCACATAACAGTAATAGAATCTTCATTAATCCGTAACAGCATTTTGAAGAAACTGCTAAAACAGTTAAAAACCTCTAAGTGGGACATAACTACAAAACTTCCTAGAAAATGAGCAATGACGACCCTTTTTTACCAGGATAGCACTTAAAACAGATAGAATATTTCCACTGGAGGGGACCAACAACAGTCATCTGATGCAGCTGTCTGAGCACTTCAGAGCTGACCAAAAGTTGAAGCAGATTGCTAAGAGCATTGTTCAGATGCCTGGAGAGGGAGATGCTGATCTCTTTTCTCTGGTAGCCAGTGACAGGATGCATGGGGGTGCTTCAGAGCTGTGTCCAGAGAGGTCCAGACTGGACATTAGGAAGCAGTTCCTTACCTTACAAGGGGCGTGCATAGTCTCACACTGGAATTGGCTTCCTAAAGTGGTGGTCAGTGCCCTGAATCAGTCAGTGGGACTTATTCTTTATGTCCGTTTTATCTGTAACTAAAAGAAGAAAGTCTTTTCCATTTCAGCCTTCATGCATAGAAGCCAATCCTCCATGCATTTATATAGTTGCATATTTGTACACTGGTGTTCTTTTTAAAAAAAAAAACCACAGAAGTGTTCTTTAAAAATACTTCACATTTCTTTTCTTTACAAATACTATCTTTTCTCATACCTTTTATGAGATATTTAGTAAAATTATGGCTTTTAGGAATCTGTATTTTTTTTAAGCTTTGATGGCTGTCTGTTGGGAGGGCTGCAACTCTAATTGACCAGTAAAAATTTATAGTTAATGAAAAAATTTTTAATTGACATTTTTGATATGGCATAGTTAAACTACTCTGTTATTTTTTCTCTCAACAGGAAGTCCGTAAAGTAAGTGAGAGTATCAAATATAACCACCCTTTGAGGAAATGCGTTGATACAATACTGAAAAAGGTAACCAGTTGTTTGTCTTCAACCGTAATTATTCAGTTGGGAGGAGGTGCTTCTTGCATATGCAGAATACTTGTACATTACTTTCTTTTGCTCTTAATATAAAATCTCTAGTTGACATCTTCTGAGTTTCTGTTGAGACTGTGAAATATTTCCTTGTGACGTATGGAATTATCAGATGTATTTTGACGTAGCATTGTAGAAAGAGAGAAAAGCTTAGAGTGAGCTTTTCAGTTGCGTGAAATGGCCCAAACTTTTACAAATAAAAGCTGCTTGCTACTCTTTTGTCTCCCAGTTAATTTTCCCTTTTCCTTCCAGTGCCCTACTGAGTACCAGGAAAGAATGGGCAGGAACATGGATGATTATGAAGATTTTGATGAAAGACAGAACAGTTATCCCAGTGAAAAAAGTTTGGCCAAACTTCACAAGCAGGTATATTAACAGATGGGAGAATGCCTCACTTATGCTATTGTAGTGAGAGTAAATGCTGATCAAAGATTTTGAATGCACTTCATCTGGACTGTTGAGTACAGTGGGTTTATGCTACTTAACAGAAACTTTTTTTGGTGAGGGAAAGCACAGACATTTAATATCCCAAGTGATCAAAGTTCTGGATGTGTAAAAGTGTTCTTGTGTTGTATCTTTACAGTGTTATAGCTGTCTGTGAATAAGCCTTGTCATGGTTGACTGACAGTGCATTCTGAAAAAGAAATAACAGTAAAAGCTTGATATTTACTGAGATGCAAAAAAAAAGTGGTAGGTTGGGAAAAGTAGGATTTAACTGCTACAGATGGTTTGTGATGAGCGGGCTGCAAAACTCATTAATCATGTATGTAGTACTTCCATGATTTATGTATTTTAGAGAATTACCTACCTGCTTTTTTGAAGATACAGTCTTTGCAGTTCTGCAATGCACACATTTTCAAGGGATTTTGCAAGGATTTTCCACCATTTTTTGAAACAATTACCTTGAAACCCTAATTTCTTGCAATTTATTGTAGGTAATCTATTCAGTGCAGAGACATCGTCGTACACAGGTCCAGTGGCAAATTCTTTTAGAGCAAGCATTTTACCTGGAAGATGTGGCAAAAAATGAAAGCAGTGCAACTCGACAGTTTGTTCATACCTTTCATTCCCAGGAACCAGAAAATAAAATTATTCAGTATTTCTACACGCCAACGGTTGGTAAGTGCTGTCATGCAGTTTTTAGGTATGTTAAGGCATAACTGATACCATTCTGTAACAAGAACCAATTGTTTTATGTAAAAAGTTCAGCTGCAGCAGAGTGAAGCAAGTCCGCAATATTGATGTATTTATGTAATGGAAGAGCTATCAGATAATAATTTATGCTCTTGGCCATAAGCCTCAATTTTATTTACAAATTCAGTAGCAGTCATGTGTCGCAATAAAGCAACAGCAAACTTTGAAGCCTTTTGTGAAAGAGTTCTGTTTCTGGTTGTATAATTTTCATTAACCTCTTCTGGATACATATGTGTGTTTGTTTTTTCCAGAGTGGTACTGGGAGTGCCTTCTCCGACCATGGTTTTACAGAGTGCTTGCAGTTGTGCTGGCCACGTTCTCTGTAATAGTTGTGTGGTCAGAGTGCACATTCTTCAGCACAAAACCAGTTCTGTCACTATTTGCGGTTTTCATACAGCTGGCAGAGAAGACATATAATTATATATACATAGAGGTAAGTTGGAGATAATCACTTGAAAAAAATATTTTCAGATCAATGGTTGTGATAACAGCAGTAGATAAAATAGAATTAAAAATAAATCTCTAAATAATCTGTCAACTTTCAGAAGGTCTCTAAGTATGTGGTACCAAACTTAGTTTGTGTGGAGGAAGTCTGCTTTTGCCACTTGTTAAAACTCTCAAATACCAGGTGAAGGCATGACCCAGCTGGCCTGAATATCATGTAGAGTAATTTCTGAAACACTAGGTTGGAAGATAGGTGTTAATTAGACTTTCTGTCTAAAAATCCATGTGTGTGACCTCAGTTTCCTAAACAGGAATTTGCGAATGACCAGGAATCCAGTCAAAGGTGTGGCTAGCATATGTGTGCACAAATTTATCAGTAAAGATATTGAGCTGAAAAATTCCAGTATACTTAGCAAAGACTGATTTGAAAACACTTGGGTTTATGCCTTTTTTTGTGGGAGTAAATGCCACCTCAGTCATGGTAATTCTTCAGGCAATTACAGAATTTTATTTACATTAACAAGAAGCAGTAGAATGTTTCTGGGGTCAGCTGTGTTAACTTATGTGTAGAATGTTCTAATTAGAATTTCCAGTGTAAATAGTTCTGAAAAACTCCCAAAACTCTTCGCAGAGTTGGTGAAAAATGAAAAATAAAGGCTGGAGATGGTCTCTGCATGTGACAGGCTATCTGCTGAACACATTAAAACCTTTAGTAGAATGCTGCATTTAAGCAACTTAACAACACTTTTTTTTCCCCCTAGATGGCCTGTTTTCTTACCATCTTTTTCTTAAGTATCTGTGTTTACTCTACTGTCTTCAGGATCCGTGTATTTAACTATTATTACTTAGCTTCACATCATCAGACAGATGCATACAGTCTCCTTTTCAGTGGCATGTGAGTATTTGGTATATGTTTTACAGGTGTTCCATTCAAATACTGAATTGAAAATGTCCATGAAACTTTAATTTACGTTCTTTAATTTGTAATTTATGGATATAATTCCTAATGAGCTTTACATCGTTGTTCTATGATAGATCCAGTTACGATTTTGTAGGTTATGTAAGAAACTCTTTTAAATGCTGTTGCCTCTTGCATTTGTGCAGGTTATTTTGCCGTCTTACTCCACCATTGTGCTTGAACTTTCTGGGCTTGACCCATATGGATGCAACAATCTCTCACAAAAAGACTCAGCCAACTGCTTATACATCTGTAAGTAAGAAAATACGGGTTTGAGCTTTCAATATGGTTTGGAGAATAGACAGAGTATTTTTAAATACATCTTATAGTAAGATTCAGATATTCAAGTCTCTTCAATTTTTCCAACAGGGTAAAAAAAAACTTCATTATAGGCAAGAAGTTTGCTAATGATTTCTAGAAGTCATCCATAGCTTTTTTTTTTCCTCTTTATCTTAAGAAAATAAAGTCTTGTACATTAGAGTTCAGGGTGTTCTTAATTTCCTAATATCAATCCCTGTTGTTTTAGCTTTTAGTGGCTTTAGCATGTAGGGCATTCCTACAGATAGGGAACAGTCCTAACTTCCTACTGAAAACCAGTGAGTTTGGTTTTATTGAAGACCTGGTTTCTGTGGCAAGTTATATCTCATGTCTTTGTTGTTAGTAACTAGATTCTTTGTGTTGTCTAGAGACTCTTTTCACAGCAGATGAAAAAAATCCACCAGATTTGCCCTTGTTCTAGAGTGAGTGAGACTACAATGTCTAGCATTTTAGAAACCTCAGAGTGCTGGAGGTGACCTTTTCATCTGCTTATTCTCAGGCAGATCTGTGATAATATTGCTTTTGTTTCAGTTACTACAAAGGATTGTGTATTTGTGAGAAGGTACAATCTTCATGGGTTTATGTAGAGTATAGCTAATTAGAGCTTGTTCTTGTGGGGTTTTTTCCCTAGATAATGGGATCCATGAGAGTGCTGTCCTTCATTGCAGATGGATTCTATATATACTACCCAATGCTTGTTGTTATTCTCTGTATTGCTACATACTTCAGGTAAGTGATTTGCAAGATAGATCCTGCATGCTTCTTTACATTATAAAACTAGTTTCATCTAATTCAGGAAGAGATTCAGTACTCCTTTTTCAGCAGAGTTGTGTCATTCTAACAAAAATGCAAAACCTAAATCCACACATTGCTATTTATATAGGTGAAATGTGTGCATTTTAAAAATACAGATTGGATAATTCATAACTGAGTTAATTTAAACTTCATTCCTAGATTTTAAGTCATGATCTGTTCAAACTTTGGAGCCTGGGGACATTTAGATTGTGCTTTTGAGATTAAAATTATCATGAGCAAGCTGTTTTCAGCAAAGTTTTCTAATAAATTAAGGACCACTAGCAGCAGTTTTAGATATTGAGCTTCCTAACAGACTCATATCAAGTTTCTGATGTGTTACCAGACTTCTGGTAACACATACTGGATTGAGTAATTTGATCTTTTTTCCCTAAATCACAGTTTGCTGGAGGCTGGAAGGGTAATTGTGGAAAACATTGGTACATTCTTGCTTTACACTTGCAAAATGTCTGCTTTTGATTGCTGTAAGGGATGAGATACTTTTAGTCTGATCTTGCTGAAATACACATTTATGTTAATGTCTTCAATTCTGCATTACCATTCAGTCAGAAGCAATCTCTGTGTTTTCAGTCAAGTACAATGTAGTGAAATACCTTGGATATCCATTAATATTGTATGTGTATCAATAGATAGTAAGTAACAAGTATCTAGTTGTGCCTTTTCCCTGCTTACCTTAAAGTTAAGTGACAAAAGTGGTTGTGGAGCTAAAAAACAAACAAAACAAACAAACAACAAACAGGAAAGCAAATGGCAAGAAAAGAGAAGTTTGACCTCTTGTCCATCATGATCATCCTGGGCCTTGAATGCCAAAGTGAAAAGGAAGAAGAGAAATTAAAGGAGAGAGGGTTGCTTTAATGACCTCTGCTAGTAAAGATCGATGCAAAAACAAAGGTTGAATTAAAATCTGTTGAGGAAAGCTGAGTCTCCTGTGCTTAATCCAGCAGTCTTAAAGTTAAGGTAGTATAAGGAAAAAATATATCAATACTCCAGTTTGGAGGAAGGAAAACAGTACTAAAACAGCAGTTGTGTTTTCTGTTGTGAAGTTGAAAAGATGAAAGTGATTTCATGCTATGTAGTTCCAGGACTGGCTTTTAAAAGGTGGAGCAAGCTTGCTATCTGACTGCAGCCAATGGCTATCCAGAAGGGCAGCCAGCATCCCTACTGCTTAGAAGTATGCAGTACACATTCTCCTGAGTGAAACCCTGAGGTGAAAGTGGATTTCCTGTGTTATTACTGTTTCAAAAACAGATAAATTAGAATAAGGAGAATTTTTATAGTAATTGTCTTCTGGCAAAGAAGAGTTGATGACATACTATAGGTACAAATTCTGTTGTATCTGAGAACATTTAAAGCAAGTGTCTAATGTTAGACGCATTTAAAGCAAGTGTCATTTGCACTACTCTCAGACTATATGCATTTTAATGTCTGTTTGAATAGGGTTATTCTATCACTTCCAGTTGTATTTAGGAGTGTGTTACTGTTCCTGGTCACCTAGGTCATCCTGCTGTTCTGGGTCACCAGTTATTGTTCTGAGTTCTGAATTTTCTGTTTTCTCAGCTGGTGTAATAGTCTATCTTTTCTTCTTTGTTTTTCCTTCTTACTTGGATTGTTCATACAGTTCTGAATAGTTTGTTTTACATTTTGTTCTGTAATGTATCTAAACTACTAATTGTAAATTAAAAAAGGAAATTGCTTCTTCTTTTACCAGTTTAGGAACTCGTTGTTTGAATCTTTTGGGATTCCAGCAGTTCATGGGTGATAGTGAAATGACCTCTGATTTGATTGATGAAGGAAAAGAGCTAATCAGAAGAGGTAAATTAGGTCTTCTGTCATAATCACCCTGTAAAATCATACTACCATAGATTCATCAAGGCTGGAAAAGACCTCTAAGACCGAGTCCAACCCTTGATCCAGCACTGACAAGTTCACCATTGAACTATGTCCACAAATGCTACACCTGCACATCTTTTAAATATCTCCAAGGATGTTGACTCAAGACTTCCCTGAGCAGCGTATTCCAATGTCTGACAACCCTTTCAGTGAAGAATTTTTGCCCAATATCCAAACTTCGTAGCACAACTTCAGGCCATTCCCTCTTATCCTGTTGTTTGTTACTTGGGAGACCAACCCCTACCCACTACACCCTCTTATTAAGGAGTTGTTAAGTAATAAGCTCTCCCCTGAGCCTGCTCTTTTCCAGGCTAAACCACTCCACCTTGTTCCTCATCAGACTCATGCTCCAGACCCTTCCCCAGCTCCACTGCCCTTCTCCGGACTCGCTCCAGCACCTCAATATTTTTCCTGAATGGAGGGGCCCAGAACTGGACGCAGGATTTGAAATTTGGCCTCTTCACTATCCAGCACAGAGGGACAATCTCTGCCCTGGCCCTGCTGGCCACACCATTGCTGATCCAGGCCAGGTGCCATTGGCTTTCTTGGCCACCTGGGCACGCCCTGGCTTATGCTCAGCCACTGTCAGCCAGCACTCCCAGGTCCTTTTCCAATAGGCTGCTTCCACCTGCTCTGCCCCAAGCCTTTAGCATTGCATGGGGTTGTTGTGACCCAATTGAAAATTTAAAGGAAAGTTGTTTGGTGAGCATTTTGACCAGCTCCCTCTGTTTTGGGCTGATACCATCTGGCCCCACAGACCTGTGTCTGTCCACGCACGATGTAGCAGGTCACTGATCATATCCTCTTGGATTTTCGGGACTTTATTCTGTTTCCCATCCCTGCCTTCCCGCTCAGGGAACCTGGTACTCAGACAGGAACTGGTCTCAGTCTTAAAGACTGAGACAAAGAATGCATTAAGTACCTCAATCTTTTCCTCATCATATAGCATGTTTTTGGATTATATTTGTCTCAAATGTTGCAGGAAAAAAAAAACATGCTGTCTGTCAGTATTTTGAAAGCTGTACGAGGAAGGCCACAGCACAAACTGCAATAAACTTAGAGCAATGCGGTCACTATGTGAAGTCCACTGATGGACTTCATTGACATTTTAAATGAGGTACCAGTTTTACTCATCCAGTGTCTGAATTTTAGATATTTCTAAATATTTTACAGTGTGTTACTGAACAAACAATACCTTAGCAGGTCCTTGTGTAGTCTGTCATAAAGGATGGTTAGCATTTACATTGTCTTTATCATCAACAAACTAACCTTTTTTTCTGTGTTGATTGAGCTACACAAATTCAGTCCTTTCCTTCAGTCTTTTTTGCTGTGTCAACAGCTGTGTTTAATTAGAGAACGCATGATTTTTATGTAGAACTGGAATCACCTGCTGGTATGGAAAGCTTTTTATTTTGCATTAATTTTTATTGAAAGTATTTCTTAAAAGTTGCAAAAAGCCATTGTAATTTTTGAGTAAATGTTTAGAAATTGAAATTTCTGGATACAGTGTTATATTATGGAATACCTTTATTCCTACAGTTGATGAAAAACAAAACCTGGGTTTACTTATAGTAGTATGGGTTTTTTGGAGAAAGACCAAAGTTTCATTCCCTTAAATAAGAGGTGATGATGACATTGATATGTGATGTTATACTTCCAGCTTTATAACAGATAGGACACAAAGTAATTGGGTCGCAGGGTAATTGGGAACCCAAAGTAGTTGGGCCTCACAGAACTTCATGAAGTTTTTGATTCAAAAATGCTGAAGTTTTTTCTTCATTTCTTTTTCTTAATATCATACTTTCCCAATTATTTCTAAGGGTTTGTTTGATTTTTTTCTTCTTTTTTTTTTTTTTCACAAAAAAAGAGTCCCAGATAATTTATGGAATCAGTTTAATGTTGCTGAATAGTCTTGATTAGGAGTTACTTATAGAAGGTTAGAGGACAATTTTAATGACATTACTTGGACACTACTCTTACTCAGTGATGCTGTGGTGTATGCCAGTAGGTACAACAAGCATTAAAAATGATCCTGATTACTAGGATACAGAATAATCTAAAATGGCATATTACCAGTCTCTTATAGTGATACTGCTCTACTTGAAATAACTGCAGTTGCAGAGTTGTCATACTGAAATGTGGACCCCTCCCAAATTTATTGTTTTGTGTGCTGGTTGGAAAGTCATAGGCACAGGTTCTATTTTATTTTTTGCCAGAGGAGGGAATTACGTTTAAGACAGAATTAATAGTTTCCACTGAATAACAAACAAAATGTTTTATTAAAGTCATGTTTTCTGCGCATATTGTATTGAAAGATTTGTGAAGCTGTAGTTTTTCACTAGTTTATAACAAAAGCTAGGCTAGAAAGTCGCAATAAAAGGTAGATGAGAGAAAGGATGCATGCAAGACAGTACTGGGACTAAAACCTCTTGGTTTTCCAAGGTCATGTATAATTTAATCCTAGATGACAGCCAGTACTGCATAGACCTTTCTTTTGATCCTGTCCTGGTTTAGGGCAAATTTGGGAGAAAACCTCCAAAAGGGGCCCCCCCAGAAAGCAAAACTACACGGCCCCTCCCCACAACTGGTTCGGGAAAAATGTCCTCAAAGAGAAGTGTAAAAAACCTGTTTATTTAACAGGAAAAGCACCCCCCAGCACACAAAATGAACAATACCAGCTGACAAAACTCACCCACTGCTCTGGGGAGATGAGAAATTCAGAAGGTCTCTCCTGGGGGTTCGCTCTGCTGTCAGTCCTGCAGGCGCTGGGAAAGGCCGCTGCCCAGAGCAGGCCCCGCTGGCCACAGGTGCGAGCTCGCGGTGCTCCGGGGCCCGCTCTGGAGCAGGTTTGAATGGTTCCAGGAAAAGGGAAAAAAGGCAGTGCAGGGAACTTCTCTGCCTCAGCCAGCTAAACTAACTAAAAAGCAAAGGAGAGCCTGTTCTGCTCAACAACAGAGCAGCACAGTCCCGCTGAATGTGGAGGAGTGGGTGCAGTCGCTGATCACAAACTCTGTGCTTCTTCTCCCTGCGTTCACTCTCAGGGCCAGTCTTGAAAGCACAGAATATAATATCCAGCATAAACAGAACACACAGTTGGGAATACAGGCATCATAACGTCACCCTAGGACAGATCCTTTCCCTCCGACTTGTAGTTTTAAAACTTTGAACTTGTTGGGAAGCAAAATAGCAAGTGTATGATACATTTAATATACAGTGAAATGACCTGACACTAAGCTACAAATTTATCTGTGCTATGTGAGTCTTGTTATTTTTCCTTTTTGCCACTAGATGGAAGTAGTGATTAATGAAAGCAGCAGTTCCCACCATAACTTAGAGCGGCTGGCTGAACTTCTAGAGCAGATTTGAGATGCAATTTCTTTTATAAAAGTCTTTTTCTTAAGAACAATTATGATAACTGGTTTAGTGAAGGAATACATTTTGAGTTTAAAATGAAACAAAAATTCTTCCTGTATTTAGATACTGAACAGTTACTGTGTTCCATTTTCCTCCCAACTTACATTTTTCTTGGTGGTGTTTTTCCAGGAATGGAAGGAGCGGTATGGAAATAGAGATGATTCCACCAGAAGCAGAGCTGTCCACACAGACCAGAAAGAATCCAGCTTCTCAGAGACCAATGCCAATAGACGTAAGCTTTGTGGGTTGGAGGGAAGTTCGTTTTGTTTTGTTTCGGTACATTTTCTTCACAGCACTGGATGTGAAAGTAGTTTCAAATATTCTTTTTGTCTTAGATGCTGTGGTGATAATGTTTACTTCTGTGGCTCAGCATTGCCTTGCCATTTAAGGCACTCAAAAGAGTACTGTATTTCATTCCATCTCCAACTAGTTGGGATCAGAGATTCTTACTATTCTTCAGACCAATTACTTGGTCTTATGGGATATATAATGATTGCCATTAGAGTAGCAGTTGTCAACAAAAAAACTTCATTATACATCTTGAAGTTGGGTGTTGTAAATCTTAAAATTTACCTCTTCTGCTTGCAAGTGAGCTGTCTCAGACTGGAATAATGGAGCAGTCAGATGACCAACAAATGTACATCACATAAGTGTATATACCTTCATTTAATAATGCCTATTAGCAAAATACTTATTTTTTTAATGCTTTAGTCTTCAGAAAAGTTTGTCAGAATGTGAATATTTTTTTCTGTATTTTTTGTGCTCTTGTAAGCTAACAGCAAATAAAATGAAACTGAAGAAAAAGGAGGGAAAAGGGGAGGAGGGAAGCTTTGTATATGCTTTTAAGAAAACACTGGTAGATTTCTCTCTCCTCTGTACAAAGTTGCAAATTTTTAGTGGTAGACTAACTGCAGTTGCATTCTAATTCATCATGTGATTATGTAGCATTCCAGCTCTAAAACAAGACATAGGTACTGACGTAGTGAAGGTCACAGAGTAAACTGCAAAACAACTCATGAGATTGTTTGTTTGTTTTTGTTTTTTAAAAAATCAAAAAAATGGTCTGAACAGCTTAGTTAAAGCATGAAGCTGGGAGGATGAATGGATGATTTTAAAGTAATGCTTGCCAGTGGTTTCTTATTTTTCTTGATTCTTTGCAAGGTAGATCTCAACCTCTTGGAGGGGCAAAAGTTGTAGTTGCATTTCTTTGGAGATACAAAATTGAAATACTACAAGTTTGAGCAAGTTTAGTCTATTATTAAATTTACTCTAAATCATTGCACTTTTGCTGTGGATGAGATTGCTTTTTTATTCATAATGGTTTTTAAAATTTGATGTCTCCATACCCTCCAGGCTGTTCACAAAGCAAATAAGTGTCTTTCACTCCTCTCACTTTCCAGCACTATCAAAGTATACCCGTTCAAATGGTAGGACTGAAAGAGATAGAATAGAACTCCTTCAGGATGCAGAACCTTTGGATTTTAATGCAGACTCGGTTAATGACGACCCCCTTGAATCGGACGCGGGGAGGTGAGGAATAGTCTCTGTAATTTCCAGTTAAAGGTTTCTACTGTTTTCTGACCTATGACAGCTGTATCAAATGTTTCATAATAAGAATTTTGTAAATGAAGTTTATAATTTCATCTAATTTTTTTCCTTTCTTCCTTTTCCCCTGTAATAAGGAAATAATTTTAAAACCTATTAAAACCTGAATGTGTTCCAGGTTTTTTAGAAATGTCAGAGTAAGATTTGAGCTGGATATAACGTTATATATGGAACAATTTGAAAACCACTGCATACAAAACTAGCGAATGACATGCATCTTAAGGAAACATCCCAGTGTGACCATTCATGGCACAGTCTGGGGGGGGTCACACTTGTGCCACCCCAGGCTTTCACTGCTGGGACTGAATCCCCTTCACCACAGGCAGCTCCAAGGACCCAGGGAGACCCAATCCCCCTTTCCCTCCCTACTCACCCCACTCTCACAGTCAGAAAATTTTGCCTTTCCAGCTTGACCGCAGGTTTCCCATAGCAAAGTCGCAGATATCTGGTTCCTCTAATCACAGTGACGTGACAGTATAACAGCTCAAATTGGTGCCTTTGGGGAGGAACCCCAAACAAAAGAATCCCTGAGCTTTTACACCTCACAGCCCACGTGCACTGTAATCCAGACTCTTCCAGCTGAGCCTGTCGCTCCTGCACGGTCTCGGAGTATCCAGTCCAGCGGCAGGGACAAAGTTCCCTGTGCCCTTTCTTTGTTGTTCATGGCACCTTGCCTGGGGCTCCCATTTCCTGACATCCAGGGCACAACCTGCAGCTGCACACCGAGCTGCCAGGTCTAGGTGTATGCCTCAACAAACAGATGTACAGTGTAAGGTTTTCCCGGATTTCCTACAAAGCTCAGCTGGAGAAAGCTCTCTTGATTTCCCAGTATAAAATTCATTATGAAAAGGCTGTAGGAAAGAAAACTGAATGTTACAGGATCTGCTGCAGGAATACAGCTGGGTATCAGATCTTGGAACTACTGAAGTAAATTAAAATCTGAACTTCCTGAACAGAGTACATAGTTGATATAGCACTCTGTAGCTCTGTCTGTAGCAGAGAATTTTGTGATTCTGTGGTTGTGACTGCAACATCAAATTTCCTCAGTCACAGAGCACCTTATGTAACTGCTAAGCTCTGCTTATATTTAAGAAACAAGTAATACATTGTATGGGTGCTTTTTTTTTTTTTTTGAGGGGTGGTTATAGTGTAGAAATGAAAAATAGTTCAAAATTCACATATAAAAACTTCTAATTTGTTGTTTTTCAGCTAAAACTATTTTACCCCCATCAAAAAGAGTCACAGAAAGTCTTTGTTCAGTGGACTTCTATCTATAATGTCAATAAGCAAATGCCAGCTCAGAAACATGTAAAGAATGCTGTGAAATGGCACTGCCAGCTTTCACAGGTTGATTCAGACAACTGGTTTAGTCTCATATCACCACATTTGAACACTTGCCGGTTTTTAAACACAAAAGTTTATAAAGAGGAACTACCCTAGAATTCCTGTCAGCAGTTGGCTTCCGTGCAGTGTCAAAGGGATTGTCTACTAAAAACAGGAGTATGCATATGTAATTATTCTGGAGCAAATACTTTTCAAGCACAAGGAAGTCTCTGGGAATCTCTGCTTGCTTTGCAAAGTGGAACATTCTAAACTTCTTCTTTAAAAAAAAAAATCAGGAGCTTCAAAGCTTAGTTGAGATTCGCCCAGTAACCTTCATTTCATTTCATGGAACTAATAAGTCAAGAGTAATTGCATATGGAATTCCATTTAATTTACAAGTAGCTTATGTAACATTGGTTTTCAAAACTAGAGCTCCTGCAGTAAATAGAAGATTTTTGATAAAGACAGTTAGGACACCAGGTTCTGGCTTTGTGTTCATTCAGATTTTACTAAATACTACAGTGAGGAGCTTCATTGTGCCTGTGTTGGGCTTTATTTGTGTCTTTAAAGTGTTTCTAAAATATCTTTGATCAACAATTTGTGAAGTTTCTCTTTTACCAGTTAGCATGCAGGTATTTGTTTGATGCAGACATTATCTTTGATACTGTATTTCTTCTAAGAATACCCCATGAGATGTACTGTTAAGCACCCACAGCTACTTTATGAGTGCCATTGTTTGTTTAGGTTTATTGTGTTTCGGGTTTTTGTTTGTTTGTTTAGTTGGTGTGGTTGGGGTTTTCAAAAAAGGTCCTGTTCAACCAAAACATCCAACTTCTTTCCTTTGTTTCAGGAAATGTAGTTCTTTAAGACTTTCAGTATTCATATAACTCTCTCTTGGTCACATGAGGAGTAATTTAATGACTGTCTTTCAAATTTTCATGGAAACTAATTCAGTAGAACATCAAATTCATCATTCACTGGAGTTAAGGAGTAAGATTGCAAAGAGAGTTAGATGAGTTAATGGGTCTTTATTTTTCTATTTCGTGTGACACTTTTTCACTTCTGAAATTGATTCTGCAGGTACCAGCCTGGTGGAAGATACCTGTCAATGTCCCGAAGCAAAATATTTGATGATGTCTAAGCTCATCAAAGCTAAAGAAAATTCATTGGAAATCTAGATCCTACTCATTGCTTGGAATATACTGTATTTACGATATATCACTGAACCATCAAAGACTCTTTAAAAAAATATGAAGGAACAACTCTTTTGGAAATGCACGTGTATGATAACTTCACCACTTGTGAATATGCTTCTGCTGTTGTAGATACTGTTGTGCATCAGTGTGGGCTTTTGTGTCATGACCAAAAGGAGAAAACGATTTAAAGTTAATAGATGGTAAACTCATAAATATACCTAGGGCTCAACTTGAACTGTAACACTCTAAGTTTGGGGAAGAGATTTTTTTGAATTTTTAATTTTGTATTTTAACCAATGCTGTGAGAGCATACTGATGCATCCAAAGTGCAGTTATTTCATCTGTGCTTTTGCTGAGAAAGGTTGGACTGTAAAATCATAGTCACAGAATGGTTTGGGTTGGAAGGAACCTTAAAGATCATCTAATTTCAAGTCCCTCTGCCATGGGCAGGGACACCTTCCGGTGTTGCTCAGCCCTCCATCCAGCCTGGCCTTGAACACACCCACGAATGGGGCATCCACAAGTTCTGTGTGGCAAGCTGTGCCAGTACCTCACCACCCTTACAATAAAGAATTTCTTAACATATCTAATCTAAATCTGTCCTCTTCCAATTTTCACCCATTTCCCTAAGAGCCTAAATGAGAGATGTGGAACTCCAGGCAGCTCTTCCAAATGCAGTTTATTACATCCAAGATGTTACAGCAGTCCAGGGTCGTGGGCGACAGAGCCTGTGCCTACGGCTGTCAGCTGCAGCTGCAGGCAGGCCTGGAGACCCTTAGCTTAGGTTGCAAATGTATTATATACTTTTCTTTGCTGAGCATCTTAATAGAGTAGAACCAATCTATACCTTAACTTTTATCTATAACCTATCCTACTGTAATTACCATATTCATGTCACTATTCTCCAGTCACTAAAAGTTTTATTACATTACAGTTTAAGTTAGAAGTTCTTTTTCAGTTTTCTTGCAGTGGAAAATTCTGAGGCCTTTTTGCTACTTGCAACATTTGCTGACTTGTTTGCCTGTGCTGTCTTTCTGCTTGGTAAAAACATCATCTTGTTTGAGGTAGATTTATCCTTTGCTCTAAGTCATAAAAACCCCTTCTAATTAACATACCCTTTGCCTCCTTGGTTACCTAGTAAGATTGGCTCAGCCATTCTTTTCTTCTGTATCAAAACTTGCTTCCATCTCTATTCCTTCCTCAGCTTTTACACTCAAAAATCTTTCTGCTAAGCATACATATTTGTGAGACTTTCTTGTCAAACTTTCATCCTTCCTGACATCCCCCCTTGTCCCATTAATACGCCTCCTGATATAGAGTGCCTCTCCAGCTTCCCTTTAGGCATGTTCAGACACTGGAAGGTTCCTGTGAGGTCTCCACTCAACCTTCTCTTCACGAGGCTGAGCAGCCCCAACTTTTTCAGCTGGTCTTCATTGAGGGAGGTGCTCCAGTCCTCTCACCAACCTGGAGGCCTCCTCTGGGCTGACTCCAGCAGGTCCCTGTCCCTCCCGTGCTGGGAGCCCAGCTCTGGATGCAGTGCTCCAGGTGGGTCTCAGCAGAGCAGAGGGACAGAATCCCCTCCCTGCCCTGCTGCCCACGGGGCTCTGGATGCAGCCCAGGACACGTTTGGCTCTCTGGGCTGGCAGTGCCATGGCCGGGGCATATGCAGCCTCTCACCCACAGCAGCCCCAAGCCCTTCTGGGCAGGGCTGCTCTCATTTTGTTCTCTGCCCAACTTGGAAGTTTTGCCTGAGATTGCAATGACCCAGGTGTAAGACCTTGTCCTTACTTTGCACAGACCGACCTCTGAAGTAGGACCTGTCCAGGTCCTTCTGGACGGCTTCCCTTCCCTCCACTACCAATTGCACCACACAGATTGGTGTCAACAGACAGCTCTTGAGGTTCCTTCCATCCTGCTACTCTGTGGTTCCATGAATCTTTTTTGGTATAAATTTTGGAGTGATGCGTGTTGGTTAAAAAAGGCTGTTTTTTTTATTTTCCAACATTATATGCAGATACATGATTTTAGCATGTGTAAATAGTTGAAATTGAATATGGACCTGAGCGTCACTGTCATATGAGCGTATGTGCAATAGCAAGAATACATTATTGAAGATACGTCTGCTTAAGATCTTTACAGATGTAATGATTCAAAATCATGGCACTCTAGTGTTTTTGTAACTGTAAAAGAAACATACTATGAAGATGAAATTAAATACTGAAATATGATAATTTGCACGCACCTCAGGCACGGCTTCAAACTGTAGAGTATTTCTTTAAAAGAAGGGAAATACATAGCATGACTAGGTAATGGTAAACACTTCTAATATCCTAAATACCCTGGTTGCATTATGTATCAGTTTTTAAGGTGCCTGTATTTTGCAGTAGGTTGTTGCAAAAAGAGTAATACTTCGCCATTCAAAAATGCCAATTATTAACAGTGTGAAAAAGCGTCACATTAATTTCATTAGTGTAGGCATATTTTTAAATCATAGTTAGTTGTATGAATTTTAAGATATAATCATAAGGTAAAAGATGTGGTCAAATTAATGATAACTTTGGTAATTTGAATAATTTAAAATGTTGCTTTTTTTTCCAGTTTCTCTGAAATCTTTACCACTTGGGAGCTTTCTTATGTGCTTATTGCAAAGTTATGTTGAAAACTAAAAGAAAACATGTTTTTATCATACATTTTTTATCATGCTTAAAAAACACATCCCTTAAAGCAGCTAGGAATGAGTTATTATGAAAAGTAAGTTTTCATGAATGACATATTCTAGGAATTTTTTAAAATAGTCTGTGTTTTCTCAAGTAATTGTTAATGGGGATCTAACTCTACCTCCTGTGATTTTAGTACATGTGTTGTAACAGTAGTGGTATTTGTAATACATTGATCTGCCTGTTTTGAAACACTGAATTGTTACTATGAAGGAGAAAAAAAATCTTTATTTGTATAGAAATAATTATATTAATAAATTAGCAGACATACAATAATTGTCAGTTTTGTTCTTAGGTGAATACAGTGAATGTCAGCCATACCCACAGGCATTCAAGCTCATGCAATTTCCAGACTACTCATATGAGGTCACTTTTTAGTGTTTGTAAAAGCTTGTTCCAAGTCTTAGGCTTGAATCTTACTGGGACTGGAAGTTGAGAAGATTAGTCTCTTTATTCAGATATTTCTTTAGGAATTCTATGGTAGCACCTATTTAATTTCTTTTTTAACTACTTAGTAGTGCTATCTTGAATTCATCCTTGTATGAAAGGTGTTGTATATGTTCTTGGACACCCATCCACATGAACGTTCTTAGACTCTATATGTCTTTTTTAAAAATTTGGATCAGCGATTTGTTTATAAAAATCTTTGGCAGAAATAAAATTCAAACTCTTTGTTGAACTCTTGAGATGTCACTTCAAAGGGATCTAATTCAGAGCCAGTAGAAAAACTATTAGAAGGAGAGTCTTGTTTTCTGAAAATCTGTGAAATAACCTTACCTACTTCCTGGTGACTAGACAATGGGATTGAGCCTTCTTGGGGCCTGTTTATTTCCCCCTCTCAGTGAAATGTCTGCAAACAGAATTTTCAGGGGAAACATGGTCAAGATTTTATATACAACAGGTAACTAGTCCCTAGTGCAGATTTCATTGGAATACAGTAATTTGAAGAGTTAACTGTATAAATTAATGGCTGTGGGATTTCAGATTCTAACATAGACATTCTGAGCTGAACATTTTTGATGTTGCAGTGGAGTAAGGGAGAACCAATGGCTGCTTTTTGAGCTCTGAAAAGCTCTAAAGAATTCTCTGTATCATGCTTGGCAATGCCTGCTGTCACATAGTCCCTGGATGCTGCTCAGTTAAACAAGGAGTTGATAAGTGAAATCAAGTTTTTTTCCATAGGAGTTATCCAGGCTCTAGTTACATGCTGTTTATTGGCTAATTTAATGTATGTTTTGAAAATTCATTATGGGTTCATATGACTGAATCTGGAATGCTTTCAATAAAGAAATATGGTGTACAACTGTAGAAGAATAACATTTGCTGTTCACTTGAGCTAGTTTCAAACAAGTTTGGTTACTGCTAGAACAAAAAAATGCAGAACTTGGCTGGGGGTTGTGTCCCTAAGGATTTACCCCACTCCAGAGAGCTGTTGATGCCCTGTCCCTGGAACCGTTCAAGCCCAGCCTGGACATGGCTCTGAGCACTCAGTTCTAGTTGACGATGTGCTGGCTGGTTGCAGGAGCATTGGACTAGGTGGCCTTTACAGATCCCTTCCAACCCAAACCGTTCTGGGATTCCATGGTGCTTCTCAGACAGCTTGTGGCAACCCTTGATGGGTTCTTCCCTGCTACAGCTCCAGTCCGAGTAGCCCTGCAGCTAAATGTTTAAGCAGTGACTGTACTCTAGACTAACAATGTTCTTGCATCACTTCTGATGTTCCAAATTAGGTGATTTTAAATACACTTTCCTTGCAAACTGTGCTTTTGGAAACTGAGTGTTAATGTATTTTTCTGTCAGTGTATATATAGAGTCATACTTATTTGCTGCTAAAGAATGTCAATTATATATTTCTTTATTGTTTCACTTCCTGAATTACTGAGCAGTTAGTGTTTACTTCTTGCCATCATTTCTGCAGTTTTCTCTCTGTCAGTGAACACCAAAACATGAAAAATCCCACCCAAGTTAAGTACAAATGTTTGAATGTCTTCCTGTCAAAGATTTAACTGAGTAAAATAATGTGTGCAAGTCACAATGAACTTCAAAAAGCAGTGTGAAAACAGTACCTAATCAGTGTTGGAATTCTTAAAAAGTATGGGTAGGCAAAAAGCTGTAGTCAAACTTATTACTCCTACTAGATTAGTAGTTCTCTTTTTCTTAATATATATTTTGATATGTATACTGGGAAATATGTGCCCTACTCAGCTAAGGAGGGGTGCATCTCTCAGCTGTGAAGTGAGGCAGTGTTTTTATAAGGGAAGGTAAAAGGTGTGTAACTTCTAATCTGTGCTCATAGTGATAGTTTGCTTTGGGCAAAGGACGACATAGCTTCTTATTTAACTACAGTAAAGTGTTAAGAAAAAAATAAACTTTATGCTTCTATAAACTATACTACTGGAAAAATGATGGTATGTAATCTGACTTTATTTTGCAATCAAGCACTTGTAAAGTAGTCATTAACAGTATTAACAGGAATGGTGGAAAGCTGCTGCCTTTTCAATATTTATTCATGCTATTTTAAAATACAACATGAACAATGGTTTTTACATAGGAAATATTTAAAAATTATTACTATGATTTTCTATGATTATGGTAATTTGTATTTTATTAAATTTGTCGTGGAATACTGTAAATATTATGTGAAAAATACTCCATTTAATTTCAGTTTTCATTATTGCTTTAATTACTTGAATTCTGTGGGGCATTCATAATACCAAATAGAGAACACTTTATGAAGGAAAACTTTCTGTGAAGCTTCTTAAAAAATCTGACTGGTTCATTACAGACATATAGGTGCATCTTAATTATTAACAATAACACTACTAAGGGGATATATCGTGTCCTAGCTTTTTAATTTTTCTTTGAAATTAAAAAAATTGTTACTTTTTTTAGAGCAGCTTAGTTGTGGATCTTGTAAACTTTCTGAAACTTTTACATTCCTTTTCCCTAATGGGCTCTGCAGGAATATGTGCTGCTTCATGGCAGTCACCTAATACTAGCTGTGCCTCTAATTAAGTAGTCTAATCTGAAGCAGAGACACTCCTACACCATTTGATTATGTTAACAGAAATTCAGCATTCCTAGCAAAAAAAAAAAAAAAAAAGGCACGTTGAACTAGATCCCTTTTAAATACATTAATTGCTGTTGTTGATTTTATTGCATTATATTTGGTATCCTCTGTTTGAGTCATATCATAAGCCAAATCAGGTTTATTCTTTGTTTCTCTTAGAATGCATTG
Organism: Onychostruthus taczanowskii; assembly: GCF_017590055.1. NCBI lineage: Eukaryota > Metazoa > Chordata > Aves > Passeriformes > Passeridae > Onychostruthus > Onychostruthus taczanowskii. Next base: position 149,680 of record NW_024497408.1, read on the forward strand.
GAACAAAATCCTCAGCATGCTTTTGTGTGCATGTGTGTGTTTTAGTATGCAACTTCAGTTATTTTCTCAGGATAATGTTGTTATATTTGACATTCCTGTGAACTAGTAGTTTCAGAATGATACCTTAGCTATCACTGTAGAAATTAATTATTTTCAATAGAAATACATTGTGTTTCTGTAGAAGTATCTGGAAGATAAGGGAATTCATTTGTAAGTATAGGTTTAGTAATAGACCTCCATTCTCCAGTGTATATCAAGATAGGCTGTAGGAGTGCTGCTTATGGATAGACTATCTTCTTTTGCCTTATGATACGAGTATGTATGCATAAATACCTTGTTTTGAAATTCAGAGTTAAACATTTTTCTCTGTAGTGTTCTGAATTACTGTTGTATTGGATTATATTTTTGAAATGTGTGTTACAATATATAGAGTCAAATACTTAAATTGGCATGAAATAAATAATTTCTGCAATACATTTTCCCTGGTGTATTTTAGATATTCATACTTCTCTGAGGTGTTTTTGAAAGTACTCTTTTAGAGAAAATTGACCTATTTCTTTTTTCCAGGTGGAAGCTATACTTTTATTAAAAGTATATTCATACTTTTGGTTGTCATTTTGAATCTTCTTGAAGGCAGATTAAGAAAGGAAATCGAGAAGAATATTGCGTACCTGGTGTTGTCAGGGAAACCGGTGAGTACCCTGTGCTTTTGGGACTGACTTGGCACTGAGTATTTCTGTGGGGCATAAGGTGGGATGAAAGGTAGGGTCTGTACATCTCTTCTTGTTTTCTGTGAGAACTCATACTAGAACATAATTCCTTCTAGTTCATCCAGGCCACTGGTGAGAATAAAAGCAGGAGACTGATCCACTGCAGCTGTGAGGAGATGAGCACAGCAAAGGAATTGACTCCATCTCATCTTTCTAATGGTTACATGTTTATTGCTTTTATCTTCCCTGCAGGAAAAAAAAAAAAAAAAAAAGAGAATTTTTTTTTTTTTTTTTTTCTGGGGGGGAAAAAAAAAAAAAAAAAAAGATAAAGGAAGAAGAGAATTTTTATTTTTTTTAATGTAAATATTTTACTATCTCTGTAAGCTGAGGGAGGTGATTCTACCCTTCTGCTCTGCTCTGGTGAGACCCACCACTGCTGCATCCAGCTCAGTGGTCCCCAGCACGAGGACCGTGGATCTGTTGGAGTAAGTCCAGAGGAGAGACACAAAGATGGTCAGGGAGCTGGAGCACCTCCTCCATGATGAAAGGATGTGTTGAGTTTGTCCAGCCTGGAGAGGAGGAGGCTCCAGGGAGATCTCACTGCAGCCTTTCAATACTTCTGTGGGGTTTACAACTAAGACAGGGCCCAGAAGGGATAATGGTTTTAAAGTGAAAGAGGGTGGATTGAAGAAAAATATAAGGAAATACTTTACAATGAGATGGTGAGACAGTGGCACAAGTTGCCCTGAGAGGTGGTAGATGTCCCATCCCTTGTAACTTTCAAGATCAGGCTGGAGGGTGCCCTTAGCACCCTGATCCAGCTGAAGGTGTTCACATTCATTGCAGTGAGGTTGGAACTAGATAACCTTTACATTCTTCCAACCCAAACTATTCTGTGATTCTGTGTATATATATGTTTTTTAGAAGTGGTTTGAATAGGAAAGTGAATAATTTTCCAGATAGTTAACCAGCCACACTCTTCCTCCAAACTTAGTGTGACAAGTTACTGCTCTTAAATCTACCAATCTACCATCCATGCAATTCAGTTGACGGGAATTGTCCTTATTCAATACTAACTTTCAGTTATTTGTTGTCAGATGTTTATTTGCTCAGAGAAAAATATAAATTCTGGTGTTTAGTTGTTAGCAGTTGCTAATGAAACTACACTGAGTGTTCAGTGGGTTTTACATCTTCTGAAATACCATCTGCCTGACTGAAATTACCAGGCTTCTGAATTAACTCTACCCTTCCCTCTGCAGCTCCACCTGCAGAGTGCCGTGGTGCTTGTTCATCCTGGTGTCTGCTCTGCATGCTGTGATAAAGATCTTTACCCTTTCGCTCCATAAACATCCTGTCTTTTGCATCTTGTTCTACATTGGTTCATTACTTGCCATTGCCTTCGGGATTTTTTTTGAGAGCTTTATCAAAAAGCCAAAGTTGGTCAGGGCCCAGCTGAGAGAGGAGACAATTTCCTTTCACGGGCAGCATGACCTGGATTGCAAAGAGAGATTCAGCTCATGAACAGAGGTCAGGTAATGGAGTGATTTATGAATGTGGGCTGCACACAAACACAAGAAAAGCCCTGAGGTTCCTCCCACAGAAATGTCTAGTTAAAAGTGTGTGTTTCAAGTTGCTCAGCAAGATGTGCTGTAACTGAGCCAGCGCCTAGGCATGTCTGTGGAAACCTGCTAAGCCTTTGAAATCCAAGTGAATGCTTATAGTTAAATCATCCATAGTAAAAAAAATAATTTCCAGAGTTTAGGAAAGGTCATCTATTCTAAGTAAACTTCATAAAGACCGGATGCTGGTGGGAATTTTCTGTTCATCTTTTTCCCCCAGAGGCTGCTCCTCTCATAAGCATTTGTACTCATGCTTTTTATTTTGGAAGATTTTGCTGGTTTCAAATCTGTCCTGAACAAATGTGCTTGAGATTGCCTAAAAAATCACCCACAAGGGTATAAGCAAAAGTCAGAACTACAAAGCACAATATTGGTAAGATTCACTTTACTTACAGAGGACAACTGAGGCACAACAAGGGAAAGCAAGCAACAACAAAACCAAACAAAATCCAGGTAATCAAAACAGAAATGAATTGAAAACTACCTAGGGAGGTATATGTGCGTATGTGTGGGTAAAGACAGTGTAAACAAAGATGAAAAGGAATGTGGCCTAAAGTTTAACAACACTAACTTAACAGTGCTTTAGCTTAACTTATATCTTAATTTATAGTTTAAGTTTAACAATCTAACAGAGAAATCACTTACCAGCATTTAGCCTAAATTATAATTGTAACTTAAGCTAATTTCCATATTTTCTATAGCATATGTGCAGAGGGTATGCAGGCAGACATAGTGCGAGATGAGGTAGCTGTGGAAAAATCTCCCTCAGAACTCAATGAAAATACTCACTTTGGATGCTTTTGAATCTCCTGACAGGAGAAGGGTTGGGCCTTGAGGAGTGAGGGTATCGGACCAGGACACATGGTGGTTCAGTGATCATCCAGGTATGGCAACCCTGGAGTTTTGCTGGCTCTGAGGGGCGTCCCCCTCAGAGGGACATTGCTGGTCACAGGCTCGCTGCGGTCCAGGAGAGCTCAAAGGGCCCATCTTGGACTGCTGTTTGGGTTGCAAAAGAGAATGCTTTAATCATAACAATATTTCATCTTGGCCACGGTTTGGGTCGGCACTTTCTTTGAAAGCGTGAGAATAGGAATGTTATGCCATTCAGGCCAGAGAAATATTTTCCAAGGCTGGTTATGAGAAAAACAAGCTTGTTAGGAGTTCCTGGGAACAGACAGTGTTTCTGATAAGCTCAGAAAGAGCTGAGCCCAGGTAGTGTTTTCAAGGAAAGGCCTAACAAGCATTTCTCAGATCACACTGCAGTCTGGAAAGGAATGGCAGTGGGTGCACCACCACAAAAATCTATGGGAATCATGAAGATAATGTGAAAGTGGTATGACTCCCAACACATTTCAGTGAGCAAGCAACAGCTTTCAAGCCCAGGTTTCACAAATAGCTACCAAGTCTGTTGCATGAGGCCCGTGGCAGCCAGTGTGGTATAGCACCACTCCCTTCAGAGACAGCTTGTGTGTGGAAAGGAATGAGGCTAAGCCAACCTAGGGCAGAGAGAGACAGGACAAAGGAAGCGTGTTGAGAGGCAAAGTGAAGCACAGGGGAGTGTTTGAGCAGTGGTGAGAGGGGAGGTGTGAGTTCTGCTGGCTCCTGGGGTGAGTTTATCACCTTTTGCTGCTCCCAGCCTCACCATGTATTTTCTGGCCCCTAAGGCCTAAAAATATGTAGCTTTGACTGCAGAGGAGTGACAAAAGCCTGTGCTGGGCTTAGTACTATGCCACCACCTTGTGGCTTTTGCCTTTCATTTCTGATATTAAACACAAGCACAGTTCATGGCTTGAAGTTAGGGATATCCTGACACAGGGAAATTTAGGAAGTTATTTGGGAGAGAGTGTGAGCAATCATGCAATTCAGAGCACCAAAATAAAATATTTGTGGGTTTGCCTCTCAGACAATTCAGTGATGGGTTGGGAAGACATACACACTGGGAGTCAGGCGTTCTGAGCTAATGCTTAGAAGGGCTTCACAGATCACCAGAAACTTGTTTTCTCTGAGCAGTAAACATTGCAGAGACTCTAGTTAAAGAACACTGATGGAGTGTAAAGCAGTAGCCAAGCAAGTATAGAACAGCAGGACTGGAATCTGCAGGCTCAGGGCAGCAGGGTCTGTCCCCGATACCCACAGAGGTGGAAGCCTTCTGCTAGAGGGGATGACAGCATGAGTTATGGTGAGTGTACCCCTTTTGTTGGTTCTGAACAATTTGGAATTAATTTAGAGCTAGAAATAAATAAAAAAAAACCTTAAAAACACTTCCAGAAAATGGGATAAACTTGTTTCCTGTTGAAAGGCTGCTGAAATATAATCAGCGATTCCATCACAATTTACTGGGAACAATAACACTAATGCGCTCTAGGAATTGCCAGGAGCCATAATTACTAATGAGCTATAAGAATTAATAAGTTTGATTCTGCTCTCATTGAAATGAAGGCCTTTGTCAGCTGCAGTAGCAAACCATGTCTTAGGCGGTTATTTCTCTGGGAACTATTAATGGGCTTGACTGATCTCATTAGTATATTTGAACAAAGAACAGATATTAAACTAGTTGTTAGATTAGCTATAGATTCTATCCATTGGAGCCCATAGCTTATTGATCCTTCAAAGAGATCCAAGCTCTTTGTAATGTTCAGTGTTGCAATTTGAACTTATCTACCACGGGGGAGGATGACACTTCATTTACTTTGGAGTAGATATGCTGATAAATATTAAACCAGTATCCCTCCAGAAAAGTATGCTCAGGAAGAAGACTGAGAATAGCTGGGTCAGTGTCACAATGAAGAGATCTGAGCTTTTGTTTTTTGCTCGGAAATCTTTTAGCACTTGCAGAGAACAATAAAATATCACAGTCTGCAAAATTATTCTTGTGTTCCAACAGTATAGTATTAGATTCAAAAGTTGTTTCCTTGGATGTGTACACTCGAGATACTTTTGATTTCTCTGTTACTTTAAAATCAAGAACTACAGCACTCTGCTATCTTCCACCTTGGCTTCTGCACCAAAATCAGGAATACCGTAGCAGCTCTTACCTATGCAGAATCAAGTTTCTGTTGGATTTGATTTTTCTTTCTTTGGCAACATTTTCAAATTTGCTGTGTTCCTGACCTTCTGGTGACTGAAAGTGATCCTAGAAAGATGCAAAAAATTTTTCTTCACATGGCTTGAGAAGTCCCCAGTAAGTCGGGATGAACTAAGAGACATAGGAGTGTCCATCCCTGCTTGTGGCTTGCTTGCAGTAGGGCACTCTGCACACATCTTAGTTTTCTACAGTAGAGCAGGAAGGATTTAAAAACATCACCCATGTTATGCCAAAATTCTCCTTCAAGAAACTGAGGTCTTTGTGCGTAATAGTGGTATGCCAGTTGATTCATAAAACTCAGGTAAGTGCTGAACTTCTATCTGTAATGGAAGAAAGGCAAAACTCTTTACTCGGGTTCTATTTCTTTTATACATCTTAATTGCTACTTCCTTGTCAAATCTATAAACTGTGAATTCTTTAAATTTTAATAGTTTAGAAGTTAACGAAGTTAGCTAACTCCTCAATTAATCCTTTTGAAAAGAATAGCAAATATCCTTGAAGAATAGAAAATATCCCTTATTCCCGTTACCACATCAATGCATGTTTTTAATTAAATTTCTTTCAGAGCATGTCTGCTTAGAGCAGGAGCACATACCTTGCACAGCAGCCTCTTTGTCAGCTGCATGTCCCACCCAAATGCTGCCACTTCCCCACTTCCCATCCCACACCAGCACTACAGCAGCCTCTTTGTCAGCTGCATGTGTGATTGTCCCACCCAAATGCTGCCACTTCCCATCCCACACCAGCACACACTCTTCTGAACTGCTTGCTGCTTTCCTTGCAACAGTAAACTGGGGGCTGCTTTCCAACAGATCCCAGTTAAGGTAAGTATTGCTGTGTTTGACATAAACTTGGTTTTCACGTGAGGCAAAGTCCTGCCTTCCAGAAAACCATGGACAGCCTCCAAAAACTCTACACAACAGATTGTGCCAATGATGAAGATCTCTTTAAATATCTGTCTATGTGTACAGCTAGCTAGCTGTCCATACCAGGTGCTTAATGAGAAACTTGTTGAATATTCTACCAGACTCACTAAACCCCTGAGCTCAGTGCAGTGATCCTTTCATCTTCCTCATCAATTGAAAAACCCCTTTTCAGAGCAGTCTCTACAAGAATGGGGCAAGTCTAGAGCAGAATTGTTCAAGAGGACCTCCTTCCCCTCCCTTGCAACAGTGAAGGGCTGAACTCTTGGCATGGGCAGAAGGAGTTCAGTGGGTTTGGATTTGAGCTGTGACATTTCACAATTCTCATGTCAGGAGCCCTTAACACATTATCCCTTTCCAGGAAACTTTTCTAGGAAATTCCCTAGGCTAGACATTCAATTAATTAAGTGATTTGGAAACTGCAAAAGAAGCCTCGTACCCTCCAAGGGTTGCTCCAGTGTGTTCGCTGGCTTCTGAGTTAAACATTATGGCAGGAGACCTTTTCCATTCAACCTACATTAGATTTCTCATGCTGACGACCAGGGACATGCCAAACAAAAATCCAAAACTTGACAGAAAGTGTTACACTACCCAAGGAAGGGATGTATTGCTTTTTGTTCTTCCTTTTCTTTCCACATGCCTCAGTTTGGGTAGCAGGGGTAAACTGAAATATTGATTATAGATAAAAAACTACACTGACCTGAATTTCATACCTAGAAATGTTTTGTATTTTATTCAAAGTACAAGATCCACCAGGGATATACCTGGACTTGAAACTGCGGGACTTAACTCCCTGAATGTGTTTATCTAAAATCTATTTTATCTGGCTGCATTAGCTTTGACTAGGAATAACATGGTAAAGAATTGGACATGCATGGGGAAGGAAGAGATAACTTCCACTTAATGATTTGTGCAGCCTTACTTCATTATTTGAAGACTGTTACTTAAAAAGCCACTGTCTGGGACTGTGAGGAATGGAGATGGGCTTTGCAGATAACCCAAGCTGCTTAAGGAACTGTACACAGTAATGATAAAGACAATGTACCTGTCCTCCACAAACCAGACAGTGCTGCTGGCAAACCCTTTTTTATACACAGCAGTGCAGTCCTGGCCATCAGAGTAGTTAGTACCTTGCTAGGGACTCAACTAACTCCCATGCAAGTTCCAATATTTTCAAGTGGGAGACATTTTCATAGACTGCCTTTGATTCAGCCTTCATTTCTTTTTCCTGTGAATTCTTCAGAGGCTAAAATTAATCTTTTCTTCACAAACAAGGAACACATGCTTTCCCACCACTTTGGGGTAAAAGGGGGCAAAAAGTTCACAGTTTGTTGTGATTTGAATCACATTTGTGACGATGTCTGTAGGAGAAGAGGTCAGGCACCAACCTCTCAGAAAGACCCACTGCCTGGGGGCAAGCCACTCAGTCATCCTCCCACTTTCCCCATGTCCCTAACTAAGAAACAAACACAGTTTTGTGTCATGTAATGACAAATCCTACAAGATATGGCTGGAACTCCAAATTTTCCAAAGGTCCAGAGACCTCTGTTTTTCTTTAGATGAGGTCTAGTTCCTTATAGGCAATGAGGGACTGGTGTGACAGTGCAGTTAGGAGTATTTACTTGACATTTGTATCAAAGCACTGCTGAAAGCAGCCAAAGCCACCTTCTTTCTTGATGCTGAATGTCTTTTTGGTGATGGCAGGACAGGGCTGTGCCAGGTCAGTGCACGCAGGGAGCCATGTCAGCAGAAAAGCTGGACTCCCACACTGGAGTTTCTGCTCAAAGGAGCCTCTTACACTCCAGGAAGCTGCAGGTCATGGACTGCAGCACAGCACTGCAGCTTCTGTCCCTGGCAGAGACAACTGGTGGTGGACTGAACGTGCCACCCTTAAAGCTTACATAATATTTATAGTACAATTAGAATGAACATTTGTCTTGTAATATTCTATTCTAAGAAATGTTTTGTTACTTTTTATGAGCTGTTTTTTTGGTTTTCGGTGGGTGTTTTAGTTTCTTTTTTTTTTCTTCTTGGCATCATCAGAAGAGCCATCTTTGGTGGCATCCGGGTGGTATGACTGTTTGTACAGAATCTTGTGAGGTTTCATCCATCAGAAGATCGTGACTTGCCCCTGCAGATAACAAACATACCAGATTATGCAATTTCTGGGTAGATAATGTTAGCAAATTCTTGATAGCATTGTCTGGCCTCAAATGCAGGAATGGTGTATCAGAAACATGGCAGTAGTTGTAGTCTGGTTTCTTGTTCACATATCTGAACTAAATTTTTCACTAGCATGAATCCATTTGAGACAATATGACTGATTTGTTTCTAAAAAGGATAAGCCTTCAGACAGAGAAAGTAGTTTGCAAGCAGTAAATGCTGACTTGTGGCAGTATCCTACAATAGGTAGGTCCTGGTAGCTGCAAGTGGTTTGTGCTGTGGCAGGATCCCCATCAACATCAGTGTCTCTAATGGAGATGCACAAGACATAGAGCAAGAACATTCACATGTGTGAAGGGCTGGGGACTGGGTGACTGACTTTAGGGAGCAATACAGATATCAGGCACTTCATTTCTGTTGTCTTAGGCCTAAACATACAGGTCAGATGCTATACTTCTAAAATCACCAGGAACATTGCTAGGGAGTAAAGTTATGACGAGTAGTGGAAAAGATCTTGAACCACAGCAGGGTCTGTAACATGCTGTAATTGGGCAAATGGAGTTTGAAACATTTGGGGATTCCTGCTACCATTTCTGCAGCATGGAGTGTGCCTACTTCTCTGCATTTCCCTCTTTGATGCCCTCTGCTGCATGTCCCTGTAGAATGTGCCACTGTTGAATCCTCCTTGGTCTCTTCCCACACAAACCACACAGGTTTCTACTGCACTGCACAAGATGGGGCTGTGAATGATGGCCTGGGAACAATGCTCTCCTGCTCCTGGTGACTCCCACCCAACCTGCTGCTAGGCAAGAGCACCTGGTTTATAAAAGAAGGCCTTGGGTGCATTTGGGGAATTTAACATATTTTGTTGTTTGCAGCAGTTGCTAAACTAGAGGTCAGATAGAAGCTTTCTGGCTGGTGTGCAAGAAAGAGTAAATCACAGATAGGGCATGCTCCCTCACAGGTTGGACAAGAGGGTCTGTGGTGGATGATCCAAATAAGCAAAGTTAAAATCTTCTGAGCATCACCAAGACATATTATCACCTCTGTTAAAAGTCATTCTTGATTATCAGCTAAACAGGGTCAAGTAAGGGACCTACAACAAAGACATCATTACCCTGCAGCTATAGAGAGAGAGATATCACCTGCCTAACTTCCCAGCTAAGAAGAAAACCACCATCCCATGTCAAAGGAAACGGTAATAGGGAGGGGCAAAGCAATCTCACTGCTGAGACAGACCTCAGCTCTGTGGGTGTGAAAATAATGGCACAAAACATAACAGTCTAACTTCCCATTAAAGCAGTTCGCAGCTGGCAAAACGTGTCACATACCTCAGAAAGAGCAGGAGAAATGCTAGAGTACCTTTTGGCCCCCTGCTAGGAGCTGAGTTTGAAGTGGCTCTCCTACTCCTCTCTCCTCCACTGTGTTATGTTCAAGGTCTTGTTTATGGGCAAAAAGAAAGAACACCTTACATACAAGTAAAGCCAAGATTTTATTGTTTATTGAGATCTGCAAAGTATGTAATCTCTAATCCAAATCCAATAGAGAAAAATAAAGAATAACAAGGCAGTTATTCTGCCTTGGAATAGGTCCCTTCCAACTCCCTTCAGAGCTGGAAGGGTCCTATCAGGATCATCTAGTCCAGCTCCTAGCCCTGTACAGGACATCCCAAGAGTCACACTGTGGGCCTGAGAGAATTGTCCAAACACTTCTTGACCTCTGTCAGGCTGGTGCTGTGAGCACTGCCCTAGGGACCCCATTCCACTGCCCAACAACCCTCTGGGTGAAAATATTTTTCCTGATACCCAGCCTAAACCTCCCCTGACACAACTTCAGGCCATTCCCTCAGTTCCTGTCACTGGTCACCACAGAGCAGAGTTCAGTGTCTATCCCTCCTCTTCCCCTCATGAGGGAGTTGTAACCGCAGTGAGGTGTCCCCTCAGTCTCTTCCAGGTTGAACAGCCCAAAATACCTCAGCCACTCCTCGTGTGGACCTCTTCACCATCCTCATTGCCCTCCTTTGGACACTCTAATGATTTAATGTCTTTCTTACACTGTGGCACCCAAAACTGTCCCCAGCACTCGAGGTGAGGCCACCCCAGTGCAGAGCAGAGCAGGACAATCCCCTCCCTTGCCCGGCTGTTCATGCTGTGCCTGATGCCTCCCAGGACAGGGCTGGCCCTCCTGGCTGCACGGGCACTGCTGGCTCATGTTCAACTCACCACTGACCAGGAGCCCCAGGTCCCTTTCTGTAGTAATTACATATCTTCTGAACAGAGAGAGACATAGTTCTCCCAGGAAAATCCTGGGAAGCTGTGTAAAAACTATAAGAAACTTAGACAAAAATAATTCAAACAATTATTATCTCTCTTTCTCTAACCATTGTTTATAGGTATGGTTCTCCAAAGTGTACTATTCATAGTTCAACAATAGCATAGATGTTTCACTTTGAGACCAATCAAGTATCACCTTAGTGAGTCACATTATAAAAAGACCTGCTACTTTTATTAAACACTTTTACCTACTGATCCACCTGAAGACTGGAGTCTTCTTTCCGTCCCTGATTCAACAGCATCATCTTTCCATGGCAGTGCTTTCCCAGCCTCTCCTTCCCCAGTCTGTGTTTTCATCCAGGGTTGTCCTGGCCCAGGTGCAGAGTCCAGCCCTTGCCCCTGTTGAGCTTCATGCAGCTGGTGATTGTCCAGTCCTCTCATTTGTCCAGGGCCTCTCTGCCCTCAAGGGAGCCAACAGCTCCTCCTAGTTTTGTATCACCTCTGAACTTGCTTAGCATCTGTTCCAGTCCTGTTTCCAAATCATTTAGAGAAATTACTGTGGCAGAATGTGAGAAAAATCTATGGGCAGATCAAGAAAAGTTCAGACAGAGCAAGCCTGCAGGCCCTTGCCCTGAAGCTCTGCAGAAGCATGGTTCTTGTTTCTGGCAATGGCAGTGCCAGTGCAGGTCTACCCTGCAGCACTTCTTGCCTGCCCTCTCAGCAAATTGGGCAAGCGGTCATGTGGAGAAGACCTTTAAATTTTTAAGTAGTAGAAGTAGTACATCCAGTGCCAGTCCATATGTCTCTAGTTGAATGTTCACTGATGAAAGAGAGTATCCATATTTTGGAAGTTTTTGAGATCAATAGCTGTGAATGAAACAGCCTTTAGTGCACAAATACACATTTCAGGACCTTTCCTACCACTAATACTGTGCTGCCTAACTGGAATCAAAAGTTTATGTAAAAGGCATGAGAAAATCTTCCTTGTCAGATAATTCCCTCGGCACAGTGATTTTTTCATTTTTGTGGTTTGTAATACACAGGGGGTAGTAAGCAGATGGAACTAGTTTACATTTGCCCATTCATGTGAATTCTTTTTAAAAAAGTACTTTTATAGTGAGATCTGTTTTGCTGGAGCCTTTAAAGTCATTGTAGTAGAAAGAGACAGAACAGTATAGAAAGACTCTCTAATTGGATTCCCAAAACTGCAGTGTGGGGATTTGGCCGTTTCTCCTGCTCAGCACTGACAAAGCCACAGTTCACGAGTTCTAACTGGAGTCTCCTGGCTCAGTGGTCTCCTTCATCTATGAAGAGCATGCCCAGACTGGGTACTGGAGGCTGATACTGGAAAAAAACAATGCACAACCAAAAGTATACAGGGCCAGGGATAGTGGAGAAGGGGCCTGTCTTCATCTTTATCCCCTGTGGGCTCATGTCAGTATCCCGTGCTGTGATGGCAGTTCCCCCGTGCCTCTGCTGGGCATTGTGAATGTCTGTGGGAGACATTTGCTCCCTTGGAAGCTTTGGGGGAGGTTGACCCCAAACTCCCTTGGGCTTGCCTGGAATGTGCCAAAGATACCTACACATGTTCAGGTAGGGAATGCCTGCACTTATTTTAAGAGAGACAATTACCCAAATATCTAAATTTTAGAGACTTATGAAACTGGAAGGGATGCTAACCAATTTTAATTCCACCAAGGCTGAAAGTTAGCATGCTCAGAAAGCCTAATGATGTAGACTGGAATTACAAATCTTTAAATCTGACTTCTCTACCAGGGCAAATGGGAAGAAATGAGGAGTTTGCCCGTGTGTGCCTAGGTGGCCAAGAAAGCCAATGGCATCCTGGCCAGGATCATCAATAGTGTGGCCAGCAGGATCAGGGTAGTGACTATTCCTCTGTGCTGGGCACCATACCTTTAACCCTGGCTTCAGTTCAGGACACTCACTTCAAAAAGGACATTGAGGTGCCGGAGGGAGTTCAGGGAAAGGAAACAGAACTGGAGAAGGGTCTGGACCACAAATCTGATGAGGAGCAGTTGAGGGATCTGGGTGTGTTTAGCTTGCAGAAAAGGAGGGTCAAGGGAGACCATATAACTCTCTACAATTCCCTTAAAGGAGGATGTAGCCAGGTAGGAGTCAGTCTCTTCTGCTGTGTCTCAAGCCAAAGGATGAGAAGAAATAGTGTTAAGTTATGCCAGGGAAGGTTCATACCAGATATTAGGAAAATTATTTTTTTCTGGAAGAGTGGTCAGGCATTGGAATAGATTGCCCAGAGAGGTGGTGGAGTCATCTTCTCTGGAAGTGTTCAGGAGGCATCTGGATGTGTCATTTGGAAATATGTTTAGAGATGATTATTGTGTTGCTGGGTTGACAGCTGGACTTAATGATCTTGAAGGCCTCCTCCAACCTTGATGATTCTGTGATTCTGTCACTCTGAGGACCATGCTTAGACTTTTGTCTCCTGTTCTTGTTCATGTGCATCTGTGCTATGCAGGCATTTAACCTGGTTGCCAGCAGTACTGTTTCCAGTGCTGGAAAATGTTAGGGCCACCCCATACTTCTCCTCCTTCTCAGGCTTTTGTCATGTGTCCCAACAAATCTGCATTAAAGCCCCCGTTGCAAAGTTGGCAAGCCTGTTGACAGAGACACTCCTGTGGGACTTCTACAACCACATCACCTCTTTCCTTCCAGCCCTTATTTATGAGTGAGGATGCATTCATCTGTTTTGAGACCTGACTGTCTGTTCTATGTGCTAACTCATCCCTGAGTCTCTTATTCACAGACACAGAAAAGAGACCTTCACTGAGGCAACAGCAGCTCCTGTGCCAAGGTGGCAGCCTGGCACAGGAGCTGGTGTGCAGAGGAGCCTGGCAATAGCTCATGCTCTGGGTAACAGAAGTCAGTTCTGAAATGCAGAAGCCATGGAGAGAAGGGGCTCTGGGACATCACAAAGCTCTCTAGAGTGAATGTGTATCACCAGCCGTGCTGATGAGTATCCCCAGCATGCTGAGTGCTGAGTTGTGCTGCCATGTCAAGCGCGCCCTGGTTCCTGGTTGGGAAAGGCATTCAGCTCACCCTCACATACCACCAGCATATTTCTGGAGTCAGGAACCAAAACAGTTCCTGATAATTTGGAGAGGAAGCTCCAGTGAATAACAAGAAAAGAATACATCCCGTTTGCGGTTGTTTAAGAAATGATACCACACAGGCCGAAGTCATAGCTGCAGTCAGTTTGGCTCCACGGGCTGGCAAGCACAGAGTTCCCTGCCCTGGCAGCCAATACAGCTCCCCCCTCATCGCCTCTTCCAGATACTCCTGCAGCAGTGCTTGGCCTGGCTCTGCCCTCTCCTGTATGACTACTGACATTACTTCCCACCATCTTTTCCTCTCCTGCCTGATTAATGGTGCTTGCATCATCCCAGATAACTGTAAAAATCCACAATTCAGAGGACTGGCAAGGTTGTAAAAAAATGATCAAGACTCCCACTCTTGGCATATGCCTGTGCCAAGAGCAGACTTCACAACTGCTCTTCCTTCCCCAGGACATTCCATTGCTTGGTGACTGTCTTTAGGGAGGCCTCTCTGAGGAACAGCTTGCTGAAACCTTCTCCTCTCTGGTTTTGGCTCCCTTCTCTTTGCCCCCTTCAGTGAGGACAGATTGTTCTGGTTGTTGTTGAAGCAAGCTGCAGACTGTTCTTGTTCTATTCTTTGCTACTTCCCCCACTTCGCAATGATTAAGGACAGCTTTTCAGCATCAAAAGGTATTTGATCCTAATAAATGCTGGGGCAATTTAACTGTTTTCTTCTGTGGACAAAAGAGAGAGGGTTGAGCACAGAAGTTTCTCATGCATGTCAGACCTCCATCACATTGTTTCACTGTGGTTGACAGAAAATTGCCAATATTTTTGAGAAATGCAGTAGAATAAAAAAAAAACCCTAACACCCACAACATTGTTTTTTCTGTTTGGCCTGAAATGTTCAAGAACTTACATTGCCATTATTTCAAAGCACAGGATAAAAATAATCAATTTCTAGTAAACATTAGTTGCTTAACTTCTTAAAAACTGAAATATCTAGTGTTTTCATTTTCCATCCTCCAACTGAAAACAGATTTGTGGTAGATTTTCAAGAAAAGAAAAGTTTTAAAGATAACTGCCTCTTTTTCTGGAGTACTCGTGGTCTCAAATAACCTTCAAAAAAACTAGTCAAGTGCATTTAGCAGCTGACATAGCAGGAAAAAAACCAAAATCTGTTTGTTCTTCCCAAGAGCAAGGGAAAAAGGCAAGTGAAGGTACAGGTTAGGAATGCTGTAGCTGTGTAGGCAGGCAGAGCAATCCATCACACAGGCGCTGCCGGCAGTGTGCACCCTTCGGGCTGGGAACGCTCTCGGCGCAGAGGGGCGAGGCCAGGGTCGCTGCTGTGGGGTCAGGCCTGCATGGGGACGGGGCTGGGGCTGTTGCACAGCAGCTCTGGGGCCGCACCCAGCACGCAGGTTGGTGGTGACCACTCTCTTAGGAATTAGCTCAGTAGCATGAGCACAGTCTGCATGTGCCAGCTGGTATCTGCTCTGAAGAGAAGACAATTAATTTCAGCTGGATAACTACAAACCACACAGGGAGACAGCACTTTTGGATATAAAAGCATTTTATTCAGAGTCAGAGTTCAGTTGTGTTTGGAACTAGATGATCTGTAAGGTCCCTTCCAACACAAACCATTCTGTGATTCTGTAATTTAATTGGATTACATCTTGGTTTAAAATCAGAATACTTTTCCCTTGCCAATGTACTTAGCATGAGGGTTTCTTTTTTAGTGTATGTGAAACTTTCTTAATTTTAATGGCAGGAAAAAAACACAGAGGCTTATCCTGTGAAATGAATCTTCTTTGCTACATAGTGTTCTGGGACGTCATGGTTGCTATTTTTTTTTAATCTGTATTCCACACAAACAATGCTGCTGATTTCTCTACCAAGGACAAGCAGATATGCTCATATCTATGTGATATGATATGTGCTATGTGTTCTTCACATAGCTGAAGAGCTTCTCCACAGCAATGGTCGTAGGTGGCAGATTAAGAAACAGTGCTAAAACTTGTAAACTAAACTGCAAAACACAAGGGCCACTCTTTTTTTGAAACACTTCTTATAAAGTTTATAAGGCATTACACCTTTCCTCCTGCCTAAATTCAACACAAAATCTGAATTTTTAGAAACTTCAATTGACTTAAATTCAGTCTGTCATGAGTTTATAGATCATGTTAGGCCTCATAGTATATTTTTCTTAGTTAATTCAGTACAGTGCTGAACTACAAACTGAGCATACAGCCCAGGCTGTTCACAAAAAAAACCAACAATCAACTAGGTATGTATGTATTCAGTGCTAGTTAGAAAATGATGAGGAAAAATGTCAGAGTTCTGATGAAATCTCTATATCCTTCATGAAAAATTCTGAATTCACTGAACTCTGCTTACAGCTCTGTGCACAGTAACAGAGCAGGTACAACCAAATAAATTTCATCATACCCTGATATAATCTGAGACACCTGAAAGCCTGTTAATACTCATTAACCATCCAGTTTCCAGAGGAGTGTAAAGTAAACATCCATGTGTGTCTGTGTGTCCCTGGGCCGACTGGCAGAGGGAAGAAAAGGCAGCAGAACGCAGTTGAGTGCCCAGATATTGAATTAACTTTCTTTTTTTTGCTTTTAAGAGCCCCTCCCTATTGTTTCAATCTGCTGCAAACCTCTGAAAGTCAATGCAAAATCTGCACTTGAAGAATTTCTTTATTCGGATGGGAGGCTGAATTCCAAGGACCAACTTGGAAAACCATTTTTCTGGCCCTCAGTGTCTCTGTTTTTTCTTTGCAGAGTGTGTGAACAGGCGGCAGCCCACATAATGTTCATAGCCCTTTATCTCTTCTGCATTCCCAGAAGGTCTCTGGAGATCAATTCATAAAACAAAGACAGTGGATGGAAGGATGTTACATTTTCACAAAGGAAGTATTTCTGCATCAGTAAATTATTAAATAAGCCTTGTTCCCTGCTTGTGCATTAATCTGCAGTCGGTTGCCATATGAGAGACATAAAAGAATATTCTAAGTCTTGCACAAGCTTCACTTTAGTACCAGGAAGTACCTGTTGATGAGAGATAAGCAGCCTGCCAGGATGCAAGTGGTATTAGTCTAGCAATTGCCTAAAATAATTTTCTGCTTTTGCCAGGAAACAATGCACTTTTTCGTTCTTGCTCAGTGTTTCATCCATGGCCAGAGCAGGACTCTCCCTTCATTTCCCACATGCTCTCACACTGACTTCTACATGCTGCCTTTGCCATCAGCCTTGATCTTACATGTTCACCTTGCTGCTGCTCCACAGGACCAGGGAACACACACAGGCTATTTCCTACCCCTAAGGAATCTATCAACATCTTGATTCCCTACCAAAGTGGTACATTATCTTACTGACAATGTTTGTAACCTTCCGCAGATCACGTTGCTAATAGCTGTGTCTAGGCTGAGAGCAATTTTTCCTTATCATATGGGTGTTTAACCTTTTCAGCTTTCTTCTCGCTACAAATGAACACAAGCTCAGCATCTCCCCAGAGGTTCTAACCACCAGCGGGTCTTCAAAGTGGCAATTAATCATCAGGAAAAGAATATACGCTGGTGAGGGTTTTTTTCTTTGTGAACCACAACTGACAGTCTTTTACTTACATACTTCTACTATGTTTTCAGTAAACAATTGAACCAGAGAGTTTTTTCAACCCTATTAACTATGAAAGCAGGGAACATGTTCTATAAACAAAAGTGTGCAATGCAGCCCATTTCCACAGCCACTTTCCCTCGGTCTTAGCACTCAGCAAGGGGCAGCACAAGGTGTCTCCCACTCTCCCCTGCTCTCCAGCCCATGTGGGCAAAGATAAGAAGAAAAGGCATTATTTTTAAAATAAATAAAATGAAAAGGCTCTCAAAACACCAAAGCAATTGTCCAGGGAAGCAGCGTAATTGCAGACTGGGCCAGCCTACAGTGTCACCCTGGAGACCAGCTGGCAAACTCCAGGCCTCCCAAAAAAGGGGGGCCAAGGTAGCTGTGTGTGTAAACAAGTAAAACGAAGTAGATAAGGAAGCTTTGCCGTGAGGCTGTGGCCCAATATCACCTGAACTTGTTGCTTGAGCCTGGAGGCACAACACTATCCAAGCCTCTGAAACACCTTCCAGTCCTGAGTGGAAACCCCTCAGGATCAGAAAAGCATTGCAGGTAAAGGATTTTTTTTCCTGTTTGCTACTTCACAGTAAGTTTCTCTGATCAGCCAAGAGTAGTTTAATTAATTTCAATTAAATCTAATTTTTAAATCTAA
The DNA here is from genome assembly GCF_017590055.1 of Onychostruthus taczanowskii. Classification (NCBI taxonomy): domain Eukaryota; kingdom Metazoa; phylum Chordata; class Aves; order Passeriformes; family Passeridae; genus Onychostruthus; species Onychostruthus taczanowskii. The sequence goes on from NW_024497408.1 coordinate 167,802, forward strand.
TTTTTTAAATCTATTTTTTAAATCTGATTATTTATTTAGGTATATAAATATATGTATATATCTATTTATACATATGTATGTATATATGCAAAAGAGCAATTGCAGTAATGTCCAGCTATCAGAAGGGTGAAGCTGGATGATACTGGTCACTATGGAGAGAAACATGGGAGGCAGCTGCAGAGGGGTCAGTGAGGCTGGGAAGCCAAACTTTTAAGGAGGTGTTTAGACAGTTGTCAAATACTCCTGCAGTTTTTGTGCTTTTAATGATTCAATTAAATTATTAGAAGTGAACTAAATGTGTGCAATTGGTTTAGGCCACTTAATCTATTCTGAGATCCTGAGATCTTCTGCTCTGGGGTGGGTGGTGTGCTGCTCGTGTCTTTGGCCAAGACAGGGGCTTTCAGGAGCCTGGGCAATCCAGATGGAACTCTGCCTGACATACTGCAGTGGCTTTTAGGATTTTCATAGGAGGCTCTTGGGTGGGCTCAGCTGAAGGATAATATCTAAACAAATGTTGCAGAGCTTAGTCTGAATCTGACTCTTTCCAGGTTTAATCTTCAGGCACAGAGGAATGTAAAGGGATCTGGTTTCTGAACAGCCTAAGATTCTTCTGGAAAAATCCAATCCAAAATTTAAAGTTTTGTATTTGTTAGGAATAAATGCAATCATTCCTGTTTGGCCTGCACAACACAACATCACCTATAGAAACAAACAATGCTGACAGTGTGGGGTAATTGTTCATAGCCTAGGCTGTTAAACAAAACAAAACTCTCTAGCATTCAAAATTAAAATAAACACTGCTGGTTAATTTCACTGAGGGAGACATCTGATGGTCTTGGATGAGATACACAAATTAAAACCATTTGGAATTACTTTTATGAATTGTTCTTGTTTTATTAATGGTATTAAGTTTTAACACATTTGTACACTATGCAGAGAATGGTTATATTCAACAAACCCTGACTGCATCTTTAATTACTTCACATTATCCAGAAAGGAGCAAGAGCAAAATGAAAGGGGAGGAAAGAGCATGTGAATTACTGTGATTCCTCCCTCCTTGCACTGATTTGGAATCTCTTTTCTTACAATATAGCCTAGGAAGGGTTTACCTTGAACTTAAGCCTGCAGCCAACAGAAATAGGAAAGTGATGTAAGTGACACTATGGGCCAGGCTTGCATGTAGCAGGTTTTGTATTTAACTGGTTTTCTGTAGTTTCTGGATGTATAAAAAGGGTTCTCAAATGCTGACTGCCATGTGGCACAGGAAGCCAGGTCCTGTTTAAGAGGTTTTAATGTGATGTTAAAACTCAATTACTTTGCAAACAGACTTTAATTGCTGAGTTTTGTACAGAAACTTGTTGGTGATTTAGTTAGTGAACATTATAGAGAATGCAGATTTGCAAAGAGAGCAGAAATATTTGTTATTAGTGGTTTTAACCATGATATCTGGGGGGAAAAGAAGTGGGAATATCTTTACCTATGATATTAGTGAGATTATTGGAGTGCTCTGATCCATTTCAGAAAGAACACTGGGAAAAAATTGAATAGCTCAATAGCTCAAAAGCTCAATTCTGCAATAGCAGAATTATCTGACATCTGGAAATTCATTTTTTACCAGGAGTCCTGAGCTATGCCTAATTACTAAGCCAAAGTGAGTTTAAAAGGGTACTTCAAGTACTTACACCTGGACATTTTAAAATAGGTAGCTCTTTAATCTTGTAAGAGTAAACCAGCATCTAATATGGTGGAAATTCAGACTAGAAACGGCATATATTAAAAGAAAAATTATTCAGTGCTGGAACAACTTAGCCTAGAGACGGTGAGTTCTGAGGCAGAAATGCTTATAGATGTAGAAGCAAACTTTATTCTTACTGCAGAAATTACAGAGGACATAACATTGTGTAGAGAGAATCACACTGCACAATGATACACTTGCATCATGTACTCTGTATATAGATGTATATTTGCTATATATTATATATAAGCAATGGTACATTATTACATAATGTAAATATAATTTGCACTGTATTTCTGTAACCTCATTGTATTTTAAAGTATTTCCAGCTAAACATTTCCCCTTTAAGGACAGGTCATTGTTTTTAAAAAACATTTTTGGCTGCTGATCTCACACAGCTGTGAGATCTGCCTGGTCACTGGTTAATGAGTTCCCAGAAGAACTTTGCTTGCTCTGTCTGAAGCAAAGGCCAAAATACTCTGTATTTTACTTCTCTAGACTTCTGCATTAAGCTAGTACTGAAACCATTTGGGGAGTACAAAACCATTTTATTTTTCTGGTTTTTTCAAGCCCAGCTGGAGTAATCTAAAGTGGTTATAAAATTCATCATATTTGGCATTACCAGCAGCCATAGCCAATGCTCTGTAAACAGGAGTGGATGAACAGTTAAGATGAAACAGATTAATTCCATGTTTCTTAGACGTTTTGTCTGATCATTTAAATTCACACTTCTTCACGTGGAATGACAATGGGATTGGAAGTGTCACAGGGCTGCTCAGCTTCATCTCCTCATCCCAGCATGGCCTCAGCACAGCACCAGCCACCCTCTGAGCCTACAGCTCTGCTGTAACTTCTGTGACTCTTGTGTGCCCCTATCCCATGATGCTTGAAGGGCTGGAAAATATTTTGGGAGTCTTCATGGTCTGCTGCAGACCCATCAGCCAGGCTATGGAACAGCAGTCTTGGCACTGAGCATGTGCCCAGGATTCATTGTGGCCCTAAAATATCAGCATGGGCATGTGAGTCCCACTTTTCTTAGCACTAGCCACAAATAATCCCTGTGGGAGAAGCAGAAGGTCTCTGCCAGCCTGGGCATGCTTCTCTTGGTGGTGCTGTTGCAGCACTGCAGAGTCACAAGCTGGTTTTCCCTATTTTTATTCCACTGTTTTTCTCTGAGGGAAGGTGGAAGGCCTTTGTTGTCAGCATGTCAAATCCTGGGGTGCTAAATACTGTGAAAGTTTAAGGTATTAATTTGTTCTGCAGTTGTGTTTAAAAAGCAGTAGGTGTCATGTGTAGGTGACTGCTGCTGCTCAGATATGCAGTGGGAGAAATCTCTGCTCTGCAGAATCGGGACCTCAGTGGAACAAAGGCAAAGGTCCTCAGCCAGGATAATTTTTTTTCTTCCTGTGGTCAAATGATAGCTGCAAATCTGGCCAGGTGGAAGATGCTTGGCAAGGATGCTATGGACACAGAGGGAGTCACACACTCCTGAGTGCACTCATCAGTTGTCACAGTGTTCTCACACTGTAGGCAGAAATTTCTTACACACAGTTTCCTGTCTGCATCTGGATTGATCACAGGGTGGTTGCCTGAGCCCTCCTTTCATGGTCAGTGGCCTATATTGGCAATTTCCCTTTCTGATAGGAGGATATAAGGAAAAGGAAATAGAGGGTCAAAATGGGTCCTCATGAAAGAGTTGCTACCAGCAGTTTGCAAGTTAGGAATTTGGGATGCTTTGTATACTAAGGCAGGTTTCAGCACTGTGTCTGAATGTGAATCCACGCCACATAAGTGTTTTGGTCTTCCAGATGGGCACAGCAAGGCATGACCGAGAGATGGCAATCATTGCAAAAAAAAACCTGCCCAAAATCACTAACCCTTTAGAAAGACTTCGCATGCAGTGTTTAGCAAGGGGATCTGCAGGCATCAAAGGACTTGGCAGGTGAGTATGCAAGACATCAAATCTGTTATTCAGCCTAATAGTTTTAGCTGCAAGAGGCTCACACCCTAAACAGGGACCAAAACTTGAGTTTTCAAGTTTTCCTTGAGTATTCTCATTTCAGTGTGAATGCCACAACCCACAGAGCCTGCCACTGGGGCTTATGTGTTTTGGGACACAGGACTGACCTGATCACTTTTGAAGGATTGAAGACTGTGAATCCCTCATGAGAAAGCCCTTCTGTGAGACCCAGAACAACTCCTGCCAGAGAAAAGAAGGGAACATTAACCATATATCTCTCCTTGGTGTTTTCTAAAATTAACTTAAGTATTTCAGCACTGGAGATTTTAAGCTTCCTTCCGGGTATGATGCCCTTGTTGTAACGGTCTATTAGGTGTCCAGTTTATGGGAGGCACCTAAAACCTTTTTGCAAGCATCCCATCCCTAGGAAATGGGCGTTGTATCACACCCTGAGATCCCTCCCAGGCCCCATACATCACAAATGGATCCAGATGGTGACCAACTGGAACTTCATCTAGATGTGCCACTTGCAGGGGCAGAGAACTATAATGAACAGTAATGCTATGGCAGCCTTTCCCATATTTAACTTCAGATATGTAATATTCATACACCCTATTTAAACAAGACATCTCTACTGCCAATAAGGGGGTTTGTTGGTCGGGGTTTTTTTTTTTTTCCCTCCCCTCAGAATACAGAACAAGGAAGAAATGTTATTTCAGTAAGGTGACTCTCTACTCCAGTACTGTACTAAACCACTGCAGCATTCTCCATGTTTTCCTACGCATTTTCCTCAAATTTCTTTTTTTCCACAGAGCATTTAGGATTTTTGATGGTAACAATAGCAGAACCCTTGATTTCAATGAATTTGTGAGAGGACTACATCAATACGCTGTGATGATCACTAAGGAAGAGGCACAAGAGGTTTTCCAGCTATTTGATAAAGACGGCAGTGGAACAATTGATTTTGATGAATTTCTTGTTACACTAAGAGTAAGTCTGGGAATTTATGTTATTATTGCATTAAATGGATTAAGATATAGTGGAACAGAACAGAACAAAGTAGAATAGAATATTTGCAAATAAACAGTTGTGATTTTTTTTTCAATTAATTGAGGCCTTGATTTAGATACCGAAATTCCTGTGCTGCAGTCTGGGTACCTGTGCAGTTCAACCCTTCAATCTCACTCCTTTGCCGGCCATTTTGTGATGCATCTCTTTATAACATTAACTTATTCAGGGGATACTTTCTCCAATCCACCACAGTGATTGATTTTGTCTGAAGTATCTTTTCTCTGCTGATGCCTAAACAATTAAGATAGAAAATACTAGTACTTTGGGTAATTAATAATTTTTTGTTGGAAATATTTAAAATGGGAAGATCATGAAAGTGTTCTAGGTAGTATTTTCTTTCTTATTGTCCATTTGCTATTGTATGGGTAGACACTGAATGGTCTTAATCATATTGCTCTTTTGGGGATATGTTGCCCTTTCTAGCTCCTGGACAGTGTAAACTATCACCAGTATATTGTCCCGTCTACCTTGAAAGTTTTGCTATTAGCAACAAGTACTTGAATTTGGAACTGGGCAAGTAGTTGGCAAAAACAAAATTATTCTGTTACTATTTCCTTACAGCCTCCCATGTCCAGTGCAAGAAAAGAGATTGTCATGCAGGCATTTCAGAAGTTAGACAAGACTGGAAATGGTGTCATAACAATTGAAGACTTACGCAGGACATATAATGCAAAACATCATCCCAAATACCTAAATGGAGACTGGACAGAAGATCAAGTTTTTAGAGCCTTTCTGGATAATTTTGATTCACCCTATGACAAAGATGGGAAAGTAAGTGAAGCACCTGATTGCAACCTATGAAATCACCATCTGACTCAGAACTTGACTTAGGTTATTAAGTGGGGGAGTAATTGCAGTACCAAACATCCATTTGCATCACATTTATATGGAAAATCAAAGTAGATGCATAACCTGTGCACAGCATCTGATACAGCTGGCTTGCACATTCTGAAGCAAAGGGACTCTGCAGGAGGTACAAGGGTGGTTGTGAGATTGCATTAAGGCTTGTAGCCTTAATAATCGATTTTCATAGATCACACTAAGTACATATTCAGACTATCCCCCAAAATTGCTGATTTTAATGATCCACATAAATTGGGGGATTTTTCACTTTTTAGGAGAACAAATACTAGGATCCAGTTCAAAAGCAGGCTCCCTGCTTTGTTGAATACTTTACAGTTAGTTCTTCTCCAGTGTAATTACTGAGACACTTGACTTGGAAATCAGTCCATAATAGAGACAGATTTATCTACAGAGAGTTGGAGGGAAAATGGGGCTGGGGCTACTGCCACGGGCATGTACCCTGAAGAGCCATGAGCTAGGACAGAGCCATGAGCTGGGAGCCCTTCCTGCACCCTGGCTCAGGTGCAAAGCCTGGGCACTTTCATGATGGACTTCTTATACATCCGCTCTGCAACCATCTCTGAGCCAAGCATGCTCTTTCCTCCTTTTATATGTCTGCAGACTTCTTTGGTCTGAATTTACATCTGCTGACCAGCTCAGAGCAATCCTGTATCTCTGTGGTTCACTTGATGATATTCTCAATCTGAGCAGTTAATAATAATAAACTAGGTGTAAGTTTCTATCAGTGCTTTGTGGAATGCCTTTAACACTTCCCACTCTCCAGGCTGCACCTGCTTTTCAGGCCTGTATTGCACTGGTGACTCCTACCTGTCTAACACTCCACCCAAATACTTCATTTTCTTTGTTCCTACCACTCAGGCTCTCTGTTGTAGAGGTGGTGGCGTTTATCTACTTTAGGCATGACTTTGCACTTAGCAGAGCTGAATTTCATCCCCTCTGCTGCAGTGTCATCCTCAGAGATACCAGTTCAGAGCCAGCTATCCTCTTCCACCTCCAGTGGTGACACCTAGCAAATTTCAAGCAAAATGTTCCTGCTTTTTGTGCTGAGGTCATACATGAATGAACACATTAAATGAGTTCCCAAACTGATTCTTGATGAGTTCAGTGCCTGGTCACTCTGAACATCCCCCTCTTGGTCAGAAATCCTGATGTTAGCTCACCTGATTACTCTTTCTTCTGAGAACAGACTGTGGCTTTCCTGAATCAGAAGACACTAATGATACTGAATACCTAAAATGTTTTTAGCAGAAATACCTCAAGGTTGAGCATTTGCTAGAAAGGCCCTCTTCGCCGTGGTCTTGCTGGGTGCCTCTACAATAGGCAGTTTTAGTGAGGCTTGTAATCATCTTGTGATGGTAGGACAGTCTGAAGTGGTCCCTTCTCCCTGTTGTTATGTTTTGTTAAGTTCTCAAACACACAATGCAATCAGAGCAGATATCATGGAATCACAGAATATACTAAGTTAGAAGAAACCCATCAGGACCATCAGATCCAAATCCCGGCCCTGCACAGCATACCCAGAAATCACACCATGGGCCTGAGAGCATTGTCCAAATGCTTCTTGATCTCTGTCAGGCTGGTGCTATGACCACTGCCCTGAGGACCCCATTCCCAGTGCCCAACAGCCCTCTGGGAAAGAGCCTTTTCCTGAAATCCGGCCTAGACTTCCCCTGACACAACTTTAGGCCACTCCCTTGGATGCTGTCACTGGTCACCAAGGAGCAGGGATCAGTGCCTGCCCCTCCTCTTCCCCTCATGAGAGAGCTGTAGCTGCAGTGAGGTCTCCCCTCATCTCCTCCAGGCTGAACAGACCAAGAGACCTCAGCCACTCCTCACACAGCTTTCCCTCCAGACCCTTCAGCATCTTCCTGGCCCTCCTTTGGACACCCTCTAATAGCTAAATGTCTTTTTAATATTGTTTTGTATTTTTCAAATTTTTCTTTGTTTGTTTAAAGAATGACCTACACAATTCAAGAGTTCAGGCATCACAAGAGACCTGCACAGTTTTTCTCTTGGTTAATTTGATTATTTATTTTTTATGGTCATTTTTAAACCTCAAAATATCCATGAAAGCTATTCAAAACTCTTAGGTATTTGAAATAATATTTGCTTCATTAAGGGAGACTTGTTTAGAGCAATGATATTTTCCCTCTAGGGGTGGATATAAAGTTCCAAGCTGTCTCTGAATTGCACCAGAAACCTCACCCACTTTATTAATAATTATGCAAAGAACCACATTATAGCATCCCTGGAAAAAAGTACATAAAAAATTTGTCATCTTAGGCAGCAATTCTTTTGACTTCAGTTCCTGGTAAGGTTAGTTAAACTTCACGTGTTTCATCTCCATCCAAGTGTTGTGGAGGACAAGAGCTCTTGTTTCTAGCAAAGTGAAATTAAGGAAATTATAAGTGTCTTAATTCCTTCTGTTGGATTCCTTTTTGTTAGCCACAACATGAAATGGCAGATGTTCAGTTTCATTAAAGGGTCTTCTCAATGTGTTGTTTTGACTTACAGCATTAAATAAAAGCAAAAATTCATTTTCCTATTCTTAATCTCTCTGTCTCAGGTCACAACAGAAGAATTCATGAACTACTATGCCGGAGTCAGCGCTTCAGTAGACACAGACGTCTACTTTATCATCATGATGAAGAATGTTTGGAAACTCTAATTGTGTACTTAAAGAAGCAAAACTTTTCTTTCACCTTTTATAGGGTCCTCTAATAAAGTGTATACACAGCAACACCCTCTTGTTCCATAACAACAGTTTCCAGTAATTATGACAATTACTTTCAATCTGCAGAATTAATTCCCAGATACTTCAGTAGGCTCAGCCTCAGGGAATCAGAGCATAATCAGAGAGCAGATCTGACATTTGGCCACCCCACACATCTGTCGTTTTTCTCTTTCCATCCCTTTTCTGAGATGAGCTGTTCTTTTCTTTTCTGACATCTGCAATAGGTCACTGTGGCTCCTGAACATCCCCTTTGCAATGTTAGTTACAACTCTGTTTTGCAGAAGATGCAAGAGATGGAAACCAAAATATTCTGAAGTCTGGTGGTCTTGGACAGGCTGTTTTAAATGGAAGGCAGTCTGTCCCAAGAAGGTCACGTAGACCTGTCGCTTGTACCACTGCAGTATCTCTTGGCTTCGTGGGTCTCACTAGTGTGATAGAGCAATGCTGATCTTGCTGCTGGGAACATGTGAGTTCCCAGTACCGGGAGGCTGGAGGGGCAATCAAAGACAGGGAGACATGGACCAGGATAAATGAAAAATGCTTTTTAAAGCCCTATTTTTTATTCTGGCTCACAACTAAACATACAGACAACTTTCCTGTGCATACCATGTTTGAACCTTTTGTGCAGCTTCTTATGTGCAGGATTTTACTCTGTGGCTGCATTTCTCTTCACAGAGAAAAGCAAGGCACAACTTCCCAAGGATATTTTCTGGGAATCACAGCGAGGAACCTCAGAGAAAGAAAAAGTAATTCTTACCTCAATTGCTGCTCCTCTTGTTGTGCTCATGTGGAATGCATTCTGGAGATTGTTTACCTGAGATGACCAATTGCATCCACGTGTGTGTGTCAGGACTGTCGGGAGACAGTCACGAGATTCAATGCAGTTGGGTGCTTGTGCAGTTTCAGTTTAGATGTAGTGTAATATAGTATAGAATAATATAGTATAATGAAGTAATTAATTAGCCTTCTGATATCATGGAGTCAGATGCAACATTCTTCCCAGAGGTCGGGCAAAAATATCACTGATATTACTCCCCTCCTCCTGCTTTGATTCCTATACTGTGAGGTCATTTTACTTATATTTTTCTTCAAAGGGGATACATGTGTTACAGTATTTTTTCTCTCTCTGTTCCTGGAATGTTTGTTGACCTGGTAGCAGTTGCCTGTACATCCCTACACTAAAAGTTGTTTACTACTTATTTGTGTTTGCAATGATATATGACCAAGATGTGACTTCAGACCAAAAATGAAAACCTCATAACTTTCTTATCTTGCTGTCTTCTGTTTCTGATGCTGAATTAAGACTGGGAACCTACCCTTCTTGTCACATCAGTGAGGCTGTCTAAGCTCATCTGTTATCCTTTGTCCATACAGACAGGGCAGAAATGGTACACAAAGGAAACTGGGAAAAAAAATCCTGAAAAAAACTAGTGTGTAAGTGTGTGGTGTCTAATTTTTTCTGCTTTGATACCTTTTTCCTTCTTCTTCTACTTTCTGCTCCTGTTTTATCATTTTGCTGCTCTCCCAGACTGAGAAGCTGCTGCTGTTGCAGAGAGTAAATGCATTGTGCATGGCAGCATTTGCTCCATTTCAGCCTGGCAGCCAGCTAAAAGCAGTACAGGCTTATAGAATGGACTTCAAAACACCCTTTCTCATGAAGTTGCAGTTCTTAGCCTGGGTTGCTAACTGTTCAAACACTGAAGTCCTGAGTGCTTGCTGCACTGATTCTCTGATTTTTCTTTTGTCCAGCAATGACCTCAGTATGAGCAATATCTGCTTGCAATTCCTTAGTGAAGGTTGTACAAGCTATATTAGTTTCTTGACCAGTAAGACTCTGATCTTGTATACTGGATGACACTGGAAACTGGTGGAGAAACTCTCTTTATGATTGCCAGCCATCATAAGAGGAGCCTTTACTCACTGTAATGCTAATGAAGTGCCAATATATATGAAAAACAAACTTACTATCAAATAAGGGCTGTATGTGGTCTGGCAACTTGAATAGAATCCATTCACTTCTCTTTTATTAATTGTTTTCACAACATGGTGTCATGCTATCTGTCCTCTCTTTAAAACAGAAAGAAAGTAATGTGGATGGATTGTGGGAATCACAAAATGAAAGAAACATTTCCTTTTGACTTGCTATCTCATGTCTTCACACCCTGCAGTGATCTGACAGGCTGATATTTGTTCAAGGGAAGTAGCAGTTTTAATTTGAGTAACTGCAGCCAGTTTGTCTTTGGTACTAATACCTTCCAATTTTACTTAATCCCAAACCGATGTACATTTTCACAAGGGAGGATTGGTACTGAAAGCAATTGTACTTTTTGGGAACCAGCAGAAGTTTTGCCACTAGGTCCTGGGAGCCTTAGCTAGGCCTGTGGCAGCTGGGGAAAATCCTGTGCTTCAGGACAAGATTTCTACACTGAGCTGGACTAATGGGGTTTGTGTGGGGACTTGAAGGATGTGATCCAGGAAAACTTAAACCCCCTCACTTTGGTGGTGTATCCCTGGTACTTTCAAAACCAGTTTCCAGCTCAGGTCTGCCTGCGTGTGGACCTCATTGCTCACTGGATATGTTTCCTGAGAACATGGTTCCCAGTGGAGTCATTTCAACATTTGTACAGAACCATGTTTCCAAGGGCTGGTTTCAGGTGCTTTGGAAATCAGGGGCAAAGTTTCCTTTTACTTCTGTGGGAACAGAATAGCTCTTAGAGCAGTCTGAATAACAACTGGTAACTTCAGAAAAGGTATAGTGCTTGCAGGGGAAAAAAAAATCCGGGAACTCAAAACCCATGATTTTTCACTAGTAATCAGACACTATAGAACTCAAATTGGAATCTGGCCTGTATGAAATGTAGTTTGATTAATATGTGTGCAAATTAATGGAACAAACACCGGCATTAGCTGCTAGATAGTAAAATCTCTACTGGCGAACGTGCAGCCATAATGGCACACTAGACACACACACTGGATGTTTAGAGGAAGTACTTTTCAGGGATGAAAGGAAAGTTAAAGGGATTTGAACCAGACAAGAGGGATTTTCAAGACTAACACCAAGTGCCCAGATCCTTTCTTCAGCATTCCTCTCTCCCTCTCTGTGATCTGGGAGACCCAAAAATGAAGCTGAAAGGCCCCTTTTCATATGCAGCTGCAGTGTGCTGGTTACAGACCCAGCAGATGCAGGAGATAGATAAGTGGTGATGCTGTCCTGCCAGCCTGTGGCTTCACAGCACACACAGCAGATTTTGTGAGATAGGTGGCAATGCACACCATTGTATCTGGTGCTAGCATCAAGATGGGAGATCTTGGTTGGTGCTTCATGTTCAAAGCACTATTTCTTCATTCTGATTGTGCAACAGCTGCTGAACAGGATGGCACAAACCACAGGAACATCTGATTCTGCAGGGCAGGGGGGCAGTCCCAGAGGTGCAGGTTTTGCTTGCAGCTTGAGTTCCAGCCTGCTGCCTGGCACAGTATCTTGTCAGGAATAAGGTCTGCCCTCCTCAACAGCATGCACTGAAGTTTGCTCCAAAAATGTTGGTAGAGCCCTGCGGGAGCAAGAGAAAAGGCTCCCTATAACTCTTCCAGAACTCTGCCCCCACTTCTTCCCTCTGCATGAGCCATCAGAGCACCTTGGTGACACCACCCCACTACCCCAAAAGAGCACAAGGTACGGGAAAAAAGGTGTGGGACAGCCTTTTCTTCTGGTGTCTTCCTCTTGGAAAGCTGGCATTTCAGCAGCTTCCTTCACTACATTTCCATTCTGGCCTCCCTGTGCTCTTTGTGGCTTCATGTTTCTGTCTGTGAGAGGAAATTTTTGGCTTGATGTGATACAGAAATATTTTTTGTTTTATACTGTATCCTGCAGAACAAAATTCTGATTCAAGCACCTGAGTTTAATGCAAGCCCCACTCTCTGCCATATATCCTTGAAACTAGACCACAAGAGATTTTCAGTGATTTGATTCATTCTGCTGCTCTTGTGACACAAAGCTATCTTGGCACAGGAGAGGACAGCAGCAGAAGTCTTGCAGATGAAATCACCTGTGCACATTGCTGTATGAAAGCCAACTTGCCTTTATGTCATTCCTTGCACACTGCTACCTCAAACCCCTGCAGCCATGTGGGCAGAGCACGGCTTTCCCATCACAGAGGTGTCACTGGCAGAAGGAGCAAGACCAGTGATTTTGCTGATTTTTGTCTTGCAGCTCCTATCCTCCACACTGGGAGCAGTAGCAGCAGCAGCACACTGAGGTTTCCCAGTAAAGAGGTAATGCCAAGAGCAACCTGGCACTGCCAGCAGCTGCCTGCTGTCTATTGTCACTGTGATTATAGCTCACCCTGTTTCTCTAGCTTTCCTCTCTTGTAGGGCGAGCAAAAAGCAGGATTCCCAGTAGCCTGTGCTTAACAGCAGCCCTCAGGTGGCTGAAAGCTGCCTCTCTGTTTGCAGCAGCCCCCTGGCTATACTGGTGTGCCTCGGCAGAGTCTGAAACCCCTGTGGTTTTAAAGCGAGCTTGGTTTTGGCTCTAGCACCTCTTCCACGCTCATGCCTGGAGGTTTGCAGCCACCCCAGGTACAGCAGCCCCACCTCCACAAAAACATGGACCCAGGCTTCGCTCCAGCTCACAGCACTGCTGCTGATCCCAACAGGTGTTGCAGCTGGAGACTGGGGACAGGATCCAGCCTTTGTTGAATATCTTGGAAAGAAAGGAAGCACAAGGTTGTGTGGAAGTTGAATCAAGTCTTGTTTTCTGTGGAAAAGCAGAGATTGTGGTAAAATGAGAGAAGTGGGGTTTTTTTTCCTGAGATAAATCTGTTCCTTTTTTCATTTTAACATGGTATTTTTTCCAAAAGCTGCAGTATTTTAATTCTTGTTGGGTTTTTTTGTTTGCTTGTTAGGTTTTTTTATTTTTACTTTCAAAAGGTAGAGTGTTTTTTTTTAGCTTAAGTACATTTTCCGGAAAAACAATTGTCAGACTGTGTTGGAGAAGCCCCAGCTTTGTGGCATAGATTTCTTCCTTTAGACATTTTCATCAATGCATTTCTGCTTTGTGCCTCATTTTTTCTGTTGCTTGGCAAACCTTTGGGGCTTTTTATAGTCATTCACTGATGGTCCTCATGTTGGACTAATCTTATTTTGCTGTGACATGTATGTTATGCCATCAATATTTAACAATAACTGGGATTTTTTTATTATTATTTTTTTTTTTTAGCCCACAGCAGCTGGTCTGTTTCCCAATGAAAGAATCTCAAAGAATCTCAATCCATTTGCCTTAGTGTCATTCAGCTAAATTCTGTGTTGGAGCTTGCTGCAGCAAAACATGCAAAAATCACACTTCCCTGGAAGATGCAAAAGAAGTTTTTGCAAAATATAGATCTGTTGAACAATATATAGCCATCACCCTTGTAAACACTGTTTTTCTCATTCTTAGGTTAGAAAAGATGAATTTCTGAGTTACTCCTATGGAGTTAGTTCTTCTGTGGACACTGATGCCTACCTCATTTTAAAGATTAATAAATCCTGGAAATTCTGTCTTTTGCTTTTATTTGCCCAAACTTCTTTGGGGCCATAGACTACAAATACGTGAAATACTGCTTAGTTTGTTGTGGGCTTGATTTTTCCCCCAGGTCTCATCTGAGCAACGCTTTTGGAGCTGCACGGTGCGAGGGCACCAGCGAGTGTCCAAGCGCTGGGCTCTGACACGTGGCTTGGGGTTTCAGCAGGTGGCGCTTAGAAGCCAGGGAAAAGCCATCCTGACTGAAACCTGGAGCTGCCGCGTGAGCAGGGGATGATAGAGTCGGTATAATTTAGCAATTGCATTTTCTGGCATTATCCCTTGTTTTCTTGTGTGTCTGTAGATTAGATTTGTTTTGCCAATGCTCTGTGACACACAGGAGTGCTAATTTGGGTGGCTTCATGATCACAGTAATAAGGAGGTGTTTGACTCCACAATAATTCTTCACAGAGGTGGTAAGTCTTCTTTACATCACATTTTATCTGTTTTTAAATGATAGCTTCAGAAACCCCACAACCACTGAGATAACTAGCTTGATTTTAAAGTGTATTGACTAAAATCCAACTGCTTCTCCCCCCAGGCTGCAGCACTGCTGTATTCCTGTACCAATACATCCTTCAAATCAATAAACACTACTGCTAAGAAGCTGAGAAGGGGTTGTACTCATGCCCTGAAGAAATACCCTGCCAGCATCACCACGTCCTTTGCTGCCAGAAGAGGTGGTTTCATAGTCAGCTTCTACCTGCCAAAAATTGCCCTGGAGTCAGCCACATGTCCCTGCAGCAGTGCTTGTCAGGCCACCCTTTCAACATTTATTTTGTAGCCCAGAATTCACTGCACATCACAGGCATTTAGCCATCCCTCCACCCTGGCAGAAGCAGTCCTCCTGCCTCCCTACACTTAGCTAGCTGGTCATCTGCTGCCCCACTGACACACAGCATTTGTGTGCGTTTTTTCAGCCTGTCTAATGAATGTGCACAAGGGGAGGATATGTGGTAAACAAACTAACGCTTTAAGCGGGGGCTGACTATTGCCTTGAGATGTAATTAGCATTTTTCAGCATCATTAGATTTAGACCATGACTCATTGTTATATTTGACAATAGTCTAAGTTTGTTTCTGTACAGCTAAGAGACATTTGCATAGTGCAGGAGAGGAGTGCTCCTAGTGTTAGGAGGTGTTCACATGGGCTGCAGACTCTGTGTGCAGGGAGAAGCAAAGATGGGAGGGTGTCTGCGTGGCACCACGACTGCAGGAGAGGGGCTGGAGCCCAGTGGGCACGTAGCAGGGAGGAGCAGGCAGCTCCAGGCACTGTGTCATAAAGCAGCTACAGAGAAACCAGTGCCAGCAAGCTGGGTCTGGGTGTGCAGCTGAGTAAGAGCACTGGAGGCAGAATGGGGAGAAGGAAAGTTGTGCTGAGCAAAAGGAAGTGCATGGAGTATGTGAAAGCTGAGCAAAACTCCTGGGTGATTACTGAGGCAAATGGGAATTTGTGGACAGCTCTGCATAAACTGTCATGTAGAATAAGGAGACAACTTGACAGATTGTCCAGACATAGCCATGGCTGTATCCTCAAATATGGACTATATATAACTTGGCCTTAGACAGGAAATGCTTGTGGTGTTTCTGGCTTTGGTGCATATTTGGCTTTATTTTTTTTTCCTGAAACAAAGCTGAAAATGATTATATCTGCATACATCCAACAAATGTGTTACAGAACTATAGAATTACAAAAATTGAAGGAAGCATAGCACATACTGCAGAAGATTTTCCTGATGTGCTTTTGCTTCTTCCTCTATCCCCTTTTTGTTTGTCACTGTCACTGGAAGAAGGTATCATTCTAGTATAGTCTGTTTGTATCTACAGTCACACTGTGTAAGTTCTCACAGTATAAGCATTACCAGCAGCTCTGTTTGAAAGGAAATACAAGCACTATAAAGCAAATGAATGCCCAGGGCTTTGGTCTTTTTCTTCTGCATCAATTAATGCTTCATTTGGCGGTAAACAGCAATGAAAACCATTCTGTAAAATGTCACTGGAATACCTTGAGCCAAATCCAAGGCCCCTTTGCACACAGTAGCTGTTAAGCTCTCCCCATTTGAAAGTTTCCCTTGCGCTGGGTGGAGGTGGAGGAGGTGGAGTGCTGTCTTGGGAAGGCTGGTTTTAGCTTGATGTGGTCCAGAATTGCTGTTTGGTTTGTACTGTCTCCTGCAGCATTAAATTCTAATTCAAGCAACTGAGTGTAATGCAAGCCTCACTTTCTGCCATATATTCTTGAAACAAAGCCACAAGAGATTGTCAGTGATCGGACTCATCCTGCTGCTCTCCTGGCACAAAGCTGTCTTGGAAGAGGCAGATGGAAGCAGCTGAGGTTTTGCGACATCTCCGTGACCATTATGAGTCAGAACAAATGAGCATCTAATCCTCTGAGGTTAAGAGAAGACTGTTTTCATCCTTAGACTCTGGGAGTGTGACTATATCTAGGTAAAGGAGAATTTCAAAAAGCTAGAAGAACTGAGACTGCACAGTGAGGTGAACCCCAAGTCCAGAGTGCAAGAAAGCAGCTTGGATGTCCCATGGCCACACCACTTTGCTGTCATGCAACCATGTGGCTGTAGCAGCTTTATCTCCAAGTGTGTGCTCCAAAATGTGCAGCATCCAAGGAGGACTGTGAAGTGGCTCAGCCATAATGTAAAAACAATAATAAATGTAATACCATAAAAAACAAATTCACAATGAAAAAAAAAAAAAAAACTTAAAAAAAAGAAAAAAAAAAAAGAAAAAAAGAATGCCCACAAACAAAAAACACCTCCTGAAAAACTATAAGATATTTTAAAAAAACAAATTAGGTCTTGTGATCACTGGAAAGGATCCACGACATTCCATCCATCTTCCTATGTCAGATGTTGCATGAGAACATTGCCTGTCCAAATTCGTAGTACTTGTGTGCAGTCACAGCCATTGGAGATGATGCTAGTAAACAAACATGGTCAGCCCAGTCTCTGGAATAGAAAACACTTATGCTACACTAATAATTGCATAAGAGCTGCAGAAAAGGACAGCATCATGCAATCTACAGACCTAATTCAGCTTCTAAGAAGAGAAAGGACGTTGCTTCACATGAAATGTTGAAGATCTCAAAAGTATTAGCAGAAGTACCTGTGCATCCTGTAATTGGCTTAAGGCCAGTTCTTTGCCTATTGGCAAAGTAGTGGCATTTAGGGTTTGCTTTGTTTTAATTTGAGTCTCAAAAAAAAACCCCCAAAAACAACAAACTACCAAAAACCATCAAAACCAAAAACAACCAAACCAAAAACTACATCCATCTCAGGAAACATCTCCCTCAGATGGGCCCAGGTAACATTTTTGCTGGGCACTCAGCTAACTCTCATTGTGGTGTTCAAGCTCCTGAATCATCAGGCATCTAATACTTGATAGCAACTCTAATTTCCTGTCTTTTTGTCTTTTTACTGTCTTTTGACTGACTGGGGGGGAGTTAGTCTTGACCCACCAGTGTTTAAAAGAGATTGGGTTCTATTTAAAAGGAATTTATTGTCATATTTCTTGCTAAGGCATTAATAAGAGCTTAACTTTGTAACCAAAAGGGTAACAAAAGAGTTCATTAATTTCTATGAGACATGCTGTGATCCTCAGCTGGGACTGCATTGTCACTGCTCTGGATTAATCAGATTTGAAGATCAGAATCAGGTTAAATTAAATTTAATTTCTGCTGCAGTGAAGACTGCTAGCAGCACACTGAATGCTGAGATAGGCTACTTCTCACTGCAGTGTAGGAGAGAACCCTGCCCTGCAGGTAGAGCATTGCACCGTGAGCAGAGGGAAGTGGGAGCTCACAGGATACAGGAAAACAAAACCAGAAAGCTTCAGTATCCTGTGTGTGCTAGAGAAAAAAATTGCATGCTGTAATTCTTGTGAGATTTACTGAATTTTGTAGAAGTTGGACATTGTGACATAGGCTTCCTCATTGTTTGGTGATCTCATGTCACTGTTAGGCAGCATCTGGGATCCGGTGTCATCGTTTAGGGGCTCTGGATGGGGCTGGCCTGAAGGATCCAGGGGACAGGAGGAGGAAAGGTTGAAACCATAGTTGAGTAGGGGCACCCTGTTGCTGTGGCAAACCTCATACGTGCTGGAGCTGCAGCTGCCCTCGGTGGCTGCAAACTGGCTGGGGCCCAGGAGCCTGTGCAGGGCTTCAGCTGGCCAGACTCCTTCGTAAGACACCGGCGGGTTTAGGTTGTTTTTGTCTGCCATCACAGGGATCGTCTTCAGGTCTGATCCACTCCTGAATTTTTCTGGGAGGCTTGTCTCTGGAGCAGTTGGTGGCTGCAGAAAATTTTCCAGTTCAGCTTTTGCCCAAAGGCCATCCACTTTATGGATATGAACATAACCAAAACTCTCTGGGTTAAAGCTTATATCAAAATTCTGTGTGGCAAAGGGAACAGCACAGTTAGTCAACAATGGGTGGTAGCTGAAGATAAAAAATACTTTGACAATTTATTTTAGAAGGGTATTTATTATTTCTTTAACTCCAGATGTAACTCTGAGCAGTCTGAACAGTAGGTTAGCACAGAATAAACTATCACATGGCTGAAAATCCCTTTCCCTATTATCTTCATTTATCCAGTGTCCTCCTCTGGGCAGTACCCCTGGAGAGTGTTTTATGCTCTATAGAGTGTTTCAGACACTTTTGTGAGACACACATTTATTGCCTGCCTGCCATTTCACAGGAAGGAGTGTGCTCACCCAGGTGGTTTCTTTCAGTTTTGACTTCCTAATTTAGCAGCATGGGAAGTAAAAATTTGCCACGACTTCCTGAAAAACGTTAGGAATCCCTCAGCTGGGAAGCACAAGGGCTGGGGGAACTGTGTTAGGCCTCCTATGAAATTAAGAACATGCTAATAATGTACCTGGAGTGAACAGCACTAATGACTTGTCCATCTGGCTTTTAACTGGCAGAGGAGTTCATATACTGCATGACGTATGAACAATGCTGCTGACCATGTCAGGGTGCATGGACACCACCAGGGATGTTTGCAAGAGGCCCCCATCCAGCCCCATGATCACAGTTTTGTAGAATCACCAAAGCATTTTGGTTGGAAAGGAGCTGTGGAGTCCAACTTTCTGCCAGAAGCATGACCTGGATTAGGCTGTTCAGAGCCCTATCAAGCCAAGCGTTAAACATATTCCCAAAGGGGAACCTGTCCAACCTTATCTTTGGGCAGGCTACACAGTGTTTAATTCTCTTCACAAGGAAGATTCTTTCCTTGTATCTGTGTTTCCTGTCTCCACACAGCCCTGTAGTGAGAGCATCTTTCCCATCTCTCTACATATACCTTACGTATTGGAAGGTTGTAAAGAGTATTCCCCACCCCAAGCTTCCTTTCCTTCTATAAAGAAACTCAATTCCTTCAGCCTTTCTTCATATATCAACTTCCCAAGACCTCTGTAGGCACTTTGCACAAGTCAAACCTCAGGCACTAGGTCTATTCTGTGTTATTTCCATACCCTTGGCTGACATCTGCATGAGCAAATGTGGGCTCTCTTCAGTGAAATGTAGAAGTAATTTCTGAAAGGTGTCCTAGTTCATGCAGCAAATGCACATGCTGTCTCTCATGTTAATTTTGTCCCCAAGAGTCTATACTCAGGTGGAAAGAACAGTGGAAGAACATACGTTTTTTGGCTTCTTGCATAGTTGCTCCAGCGTTTTTTTATGGTCAGGAAGGTTTGGCCATACAGCAGGCTTGATCCTGAAACAGCAACAGTCGACAAAAAGCAGCATAAGGGGGATATGGTGAGGTATCAGAGGTTCATATTGCATCATTTGTACTAGCTCTCACAAAGCCTTAGGGCTGGCTGGCATTATCCAGAATAAAGACAGAGAAGCCTCAGAATAAATCAGACAAGAGAAGAGGAATTGTAAAGATCACCAAAAAGGCATTGTTCTTTGGAGTGCACAAATTGTCACAGTTAAAAGAAAACACTTCACTAAGTACTGGAAATGCAACAAATTATGCTGGCAAAGAGTCTGTTGCTTGTTGTCATCTAGTTGTGTGAACAGGGCTCTCTGTGGTGAAACTGTTTTCTCTAAGGGCAAGAAGATGCTGTGGTTAAAGTGGAAATTTGCTGATATTTGCTTCTGTATGTTCAATTAATTCAAAGAATGGCATATTGTCCCATTCCTTGGCCCGCAATTTGAGCTTCAGACATCTGTCCATAGCCTTGTTCCACAGGTCTCATTTTCACTGCCTTGATCAGCAAAGTTCTCAAGTTGTGCTGCTGATACTGTCAGCTATGATGTGTGTAGAGAATGTTGTCCAACTGATATTCAATAATTGCAATGTTATAATTATACATGTATATGAATATATTTTTAATTTTATTTATGTGTCTGTGTGGCTGTATATATGCACATGTATAAAACCCTCTTCTTTCTAAAATGGAAATAAAAAAGTCAAAAAGTCTCACCTGTTTTTGCTGCAGATTTATATAAGCAAGACTTGTAGCAAAGTTAGATAACTGCCAGTTCCCAGCAACAGTAAAATGCAAGAACAAGAAATCTCAAGCTCCCTCTATACTTGTGAATAAAGTAGCACTAGGGCAGGTAACTCCAGTGTCTAAAATGTTAATTATAAAAATTATTTGTGGCATGGTATGGCTGAGACCAGCTAGCATTGTGCAGGTAATCCCCATGTATTACTCTGGACACAGCACAGCCCAAGCATTGTCCCAAGAAGCAGCTCACACAGAGTTACCTCTCTTGAGGTGGGTGTCATGGACAGACTGCTCTGAATGTTGTTGAAGAGTCCTGGGCTTTCTGTCTTGCCAGGAGTTCATCTTCTGCAGATAAACTTGGATTTTATCCCTCCAGATTCCAGTTTCATAACATTATCTACATATCTGTTCATTTTCTTAAGCTTGTCAGATCTAGTGAGCCATGTCATTAAAAACATATCTACAGTCATCCATCTACTGCTATGTAGCAGATATATGAAAAGCCCTGCTGCAGACCAAGGATTGCTTGGGTAATTAATGTATCCTTAGTCCCAGTTTGGGCTGATCTTGCCTCATGGCTGGCTGGAAGAGGATTTGGCCAGGCTGGTGTCTGATACCATCAAGTCCCTATTGCAGAGGGCTCTGCCCTGCTGCTTCTGAAAGCCCTGCAGAGCAAACACCCTGCTGACTCAGCCTGTGAAAGGGAAAGAGTTCATCAGTCTGGCATGCTGTTTCCACACTTCTTAGGAGTTTTACTAAAACCCACAGGTTCCTTTCTTTTCTGGATTTTGCTTGAAGTTTGTGAGTCAAATTTGCCTCCAGTGGGACACTAGGTCTGTAAGTGTTTTGTGGTGACTTTGGCTCACCAAAGATCCCAGTGTTTTGAGCTCAGGACTGAAATCTGGTCCAAGTGGCAGGTCATCTTCTGCCTGTCAACACTGTCTCTGGTATTGCTCATTTCTACTCTTTGCTTGCCATCAGCTTGATACCGAGTTCCAGAGATGGAGAGAATAGTTCACAAGTATAACAGGGAAAATAAGACTGTCAGAAAAGGACTGGGTTCCAAAACCTTTTCTGATACAAAGAGATTACCTGTTTTCCCAAAAAGCTACGATCAGTGCAATCGTAACAACAGACAGCATGAATCCCAGGATGGAGAATATAACCATGACCACACTGCTATCTAAAGGAAAACAAAGAACATCAGCCAATGCATGTAAATATCTCACTGTTAAGCCACCATAGCAGTGATGTCTTTTCAGATGATAAATTAGGAATTAACACCAAGCATTGCACTTGCCTATCACTGGGCTGGGCTCATTTCTCCTGCCTCCATGAAGGAGGTGAATGATAGGCTGCCACAGCATCAGCACTTGGCTGAGCTGGGTTCACAGACTGGATTAAAGGAGCTTGAAGTGTGCTGTCACCTCCTGTGCATTGAAATCAGCATCCACTGTGTCCTCACAGCAGCACCTGTAATGCCGAGGTGCCCCTGGGGACTGAAGGGACCCAAGGACCACAAAGATTATTCATGTGCAGTGAGGAGATTTTATCCTGTGTTGCATTTATGATTCAAGTCCCATGTTCACACCCAAGCCCAGGGTTCTGAAATGGGTCATGTTTCACAGCTCTTTGTGCCTTACCCAAAATGCCTGGTGCAAGTTCTTCCTTCCCCTGGCAAGCCAGCCAGCAGCAAGCAGTGTGTCAGCCTTCATCTCCCTCTGCAACCACACCCTCATGCTGTCATGGCAGCACTTCCTCTGACCTTGCCCTTGAATGACATTTAAGTCTTCATGGAGAGCCAGCCCCAGACCAGAGTGATCCAGCTGCTCTGTGAGTCACCTCCTTGGGGTGCCTGTGTCTGTGAGGGCTGACCCTCCTGTGGCTGTGGGCTCCTCCCTCCCCATTCTCTCATCCATGCTGCTGCTGAGGCTGGCCAGGGAGCCCAGACCCCCAGCTCTGCTTTCCTCCAGGAGGACCAAAGTGTTTTCAGCCCTTACAGCTTTCTGTGGAGTGCTGCTCTCTTGCTGTCCTGAAGCTCTGGGACGTGCTCCATTCACTCCATGTGCCCTTAAAATAATCTCCATTGGGCTGAGAACGTACTTTCACCTCATACGATGCTTCATTTTCAAGGTTTTTCCCCAGCAATTTTATCTGAAGGTATGGTGACTCTATTGTCTAAACACACACACACACATACAAAATACAATTATTTTTCTAGCAGACAGTGGAGAATTATCCTCGAGTTCAGCAAAATATGTGAGATCAGGTGCATCCCTGAAATACTGTGCTGTTTACTCCATCTGCCCTAGCTATTACACAGGTGCTTATCAGGGCATCATCCTGGTTAAACAGGAGCGTAGTCCAGATAGTATTGAGGAGAGAGACAAATGCTGGGTAAAAGCTTTTTAGGAAAACAGCTGCGAGTATTAACTGTGCTGTACAGCAGCTGACACTGCTGTAGGAAATATATGCTTCCACGAAAAGGCTCAGAGGAGAGATGGGGAAAAAATACATTTTTACAGCATAAAATGGCAATGTCTGAGAGGACAGTTAGAGGGAAGAAGCTGAAATTCTGCAGTGCAGCTCTGGTGCTCTCCATTTCAATGTATTTTGCTGCCTGAATCCATTTTCTTTTTCCCTTAAGTTCTTTGATGTTTGATCTTTATATATTTTCAAGCCTAATCAACAAGGAGGGAGATTTAATCTGTGAAACAGAGAGCAGTTAATAAGCAAGCTCTAAATGATGTCCATATGTTAGAAAAACAAATTACTAGTGGGTAGAATTTCCTTGTTAAGATTTGGGTCTTGACATGCTTCGATGGTGTGAGACCTGGGAGGAGGTTAAAAAAGCTTGGGAAGAAGGAGGTAGTGATGGTAATGGACACAAAGAGTGCAGAATTTTTGGGCCATAATGGAGGACATTTGGCAGAATCCCCAAGATAGCAAAGAAACTAATAAAGACAACTCAGTGGCTGTGCTGAATCAGCTCTAAACTGGCTAGAAGGTAATACTGGCAGGAGCAGATCACAACTGCTGACTCATGGCCCACCTAGACAAGAGAGCTACCAACTCAACAGAAGACAAAGACTGAGCCTGCGAGCTAATTAGCATGAGATGGGAGAGAGTCATTAACCAACAGAAGACGGACCACTAATTAATAAGAGAACTGTGTCAGTTTTGGCCAAGGAACACTAATTAGTTTGTTTGCTAAAATGTATAAATAGTAAAACGTTTTGGTAGTTGGTGTGCTTGATTTGTGGAATACCACTAGGCACGCGGGCTTGTGCCACTGGAGCAGTCAATGTCTCTCTCCACTGTGTAATTACTGCCTTGTTGCACTCCAGGTAACAAATCTGATTTTGGTGGACAGCACTGTGTTCCCTCTGTAAAACCGAGGTGTAGTCCATGCTCTCAAACACTGTGAGTAGCTTTTGCATGGCTGCCCTGGTGACAGGGAACACAGAGATCCCTGCAGCTGGGCAGCCCCAGTCACACCCAGTTCACAGGCAGCTGCAGCCTCAGACAGCCTGAGAGTGGGAGAGCTGCAGGGCTGCCTTGGAAGCCTGGAAGGATACAATGGAAAAGGAGACATGAAGAAACTTGCAAAATAAGTAAAGAGGTCACAAGTTTTACTGAGTTTACAAGTTTCTGAGCACAGAAAACACAGCAAAGCCACCACAGCAAAGAGCAAACTTAGAATGGTTCAACGCATTGCAAAGCCCAAAGGAATGAAACCTCTTTTGACTGATGACATTTCCAAAATGCCAAATATTGCACCTTTCCAAATTTTCAGGTGGAGATCTGCAGAAATGAAGATTTGATCATTTTGACATGGTACAGGTAGTTTTGATAATGCTTAATTTTGGAGATTAGTGTAAGCACACCAATACATCACCACTTACCTTCCAAGTACCTTCTTTCTGCCGATAGGCTACTTGGTGCACTAATTTGTCCTTTAAGTATTTCTTCCTTGAGTGTGGTGTACAGTAACGAATAAGATATTCATTTGCCTCCCTTTCATATGTGATATTTATAGCGAATGGTACTTCAGGCTTAACTGCAAATGACAACAAACCAGGATAATACAGAAGCAGAACAAATAAACACGATTAGAAATGTAAAATCAAGTCCACTTCAGGTTACAGCCCTGCAGGGTGACTTATCTTGAGGTCCTGACCTATCTCAGCTGTCCTGAGTTAGGCAATCCTCATGTTGAGCCCCAGCCCATCATTATGCCCTAATCCTGAGAGGGGCTTGGTTTTGACCTGCTAGAGAAGTAGACTGACCAGTAGGGGAGCAGCTTGTGAGGGATATGACATTTAGTCTTGGGAAGCAATTCCTGAGCATGCCCACCCTGTGGCAGCTCGAAGGCCTGAAATTCAGTCCCTCTAGCCTGTGCTCTGAGATGGAGGCCCTCTGGCAAAACCCAGCTGGGAGAAGGTGCTGGGAAAAACCTGTGCTCAGGTACCACTGTGGTTGTCTGTCAGGGCAGTGGGCAGAGGGAGCTACAAAGTCTGACGGTGTTAGGCAGACCAGAGGGGGGCTGCGGCTCCAGACCCTTGCTGTGAACCCACATCTGACCTGGTCTGCAGGAGACTCTGACAAAGACCAGCCATGCAAGTACATCAAGTAGGAAATGTGGCCCTCAGGGCTCTCTCCAAGCTGAGCCTAAGCTGGGTGGGCTTGAGACCTGCAGGGACTTGTGGCTGTGTCACTGAGGCTTCCTTAATTCACCTTGATAAGTACATCAGCTCCCACAGCAGCACAGAGCCCACACCTCTCTCCTCTCAGGAAAACACATATAGCCATAAATTGTTCTCACTCCTTCTACAACTTCCAGATACTTCGATCTTCCACAGTTTTTAGAGTAGGGACTGCCAGAGATAGTCCCGGCTGGCCCATAAACTAAGAGGTAATGTAAGATTGTTACAAAACTACTGGACTGTGGCAGAAACGTTTCACAAGAGAGAGATGTTGCAGTGCCTACTACCTACCAAAGACAAAGCACCAGAGAAGAACGGAGAAGAACAGAGAAGAATCTGTCCTACACAGGCCTCTCTGCCACCCTTGAATGACACTGGTTACCAAGAACAGTAAATTCTGCATATCCCCTCCTCCTATTTCTTGGCTCAGGCAGGTCCCTGGTGTGTCTTAGCCCATCCACAGTTACCAGTGCAGGATGCAGCTTGTACAGGCTAGAGGATATGCCACGATGTGAAGTGAGATCTTGCAACCTTGTGTTCCCTGTGCTACTGGGCTCATGCTATCCATGGGGTGGCCAGTCCCTAAACTGCACAATCCCTAGTCAGAGATGAGCAAAATGTCCCTGCTTGGCCGTTCACCCACACTCAGGAACAGCTGCTTCAGCCCTGGATTAGGATTCAGTCTATGTTCAGGTCTGAGCAGTGTCACAATCAGGCTGAATTCAGCTACACATTTTGAATGGAGGTTAATAATGTCTGGTTTGAAGCAGGGAAACACCACACTGATAACACCCCAATCCAGGCTACATGTTCTACTAAGATGTTCTTTTATGCTGCCTTTATGTCATCCAGATTGACCCTTAGGTTTTGTGCTGGGTTGTTTTTTCCCCAGTAACCCCTATAATTGTAAAAATGTCCAAAATGTTAAGTGTCTCACCAATGTCAGTTACAACCAGACTCCTGCAGACCCTTCTCTTCGTCTCAGAGTACATGCAAACATCTCTGTTCGAGAGTATATCAATGAACTGTAAGAAGAATACATCTTCCTGTTTCTTCATGTTGGAGCAGGCATAATTGTTGTCTTCCTTGGTACTGTTGGCCAAAGTGACACGACAATAATTTCTTCTCAGTGTTAATATGACTTAACTACTTACTGTAAGGGATGAGTCCTGCTTGCTCCTTTCACTTATCTCACTGAAGTGAGACTCCATATGAAATAAGAATAATGCAATGCAAATAAGGAGTTTGAGAGATTGGTAATGTTTTTCCTTGTGGTCCTTGAGCACAACAGTAAAATGAGGTGAATGACATCGAGTGTCATGGAGCTCTTGAGAAAAAAGTGCAATTATTTAATTGGAGGTGCATGTGTTAAAACTTTTGCATCTTCAAAAATTACCTTACCACTGCTATTTTTAAATATAGGGCAATGTGTTTTGATGCTCTCTGAAGATATGGAGAAATTTCTTTTTGACTTAGGTGGTAGC
Source organism: Onychostruthus taczanowskii (assembly GCF_017590055.1). Lineage (NCBI taxonomy): Eukaryota > Metazoa > Chordata > Aves > Passeriformes > Passeridae > Onychostruthus > Onychostruthus taczanowskii. The sequence continues at coordinate 194,386 of NW_024497408.1, forward strand.
AAGTAGAGGGTCAACAGTCAGCCTGTCCTTGAGGGAATCACATGGCAGTTTTAGAACTTTTTTCCATTTCTGTGGCTCCCATGTTTGAGAACTGCCATAAAACTTCAATCAAAACCCATAGTTCCATGAAAATAGAAACTTTCTAATAAACTATGAGGGGAAAAAAGGAAATAATTAATGACTAGTATATAAAGATTTACAAAAAGTATCCACTTCTTTTTTGGCTGCCACACAACTTTCAGTTTCAGGAAAACCAGAAAATGGGAAAAGAATCTGTATGCCCAAGAAACAAAATATGATCTTCAGCTTGGCACAACAGTGAAGAAAAGGGTGGAAAGAGTTTCAAGGCCTCGATAGGAAGTGGAGATGTCTGATGTGTTTGATAACTGTTGGAGGTTTGTGTGCTTGTTCTAGTGTGTTTCTTGTATGTCTGTGTGTGCAAAGAGAATAGCTGAGTTTTTGTCTTAACCTAGATGAAGGCATTTTCTCAGATGTGAAAAATTAACCTTCTGCTGAAGAATTTTCTGTGGAAAGTATTTGTGTCTTCAAAAACATTTTTTAAAATACCATTTAAATTAAAGTAAAAAACTCTCAGTTCATGCTGCGCTACATCCATATTACAGGCATTTCGGAGCAGCAAAGGCAAGATCAGAACTATTGGAGACACTATAATCCCCTTTAGAGATGCTTCCAGCTCTTTCTTTTTCTCATTAGGGAGTTATGTTCTGCTTCAGTAAACTCCTCTTCTTTGCTGAATACAGCACTCAAACTTGGCAAAATAGGATTTTGTCTAGTTTTGCTGCCCCTGTTTCTCTGGATGTTGTTTACCAAGGGACAGACTGACAGCACTTACCACAGAGACAGGGTGTAGTTAGTGTTGTAAGGGGACAGCTCGGTGAAATTGCAGGTCAGGCTGCTAAAGGAGTCCTTAATTTCCAGCTGGCTGAAGCAATCAATGTCAAAATTGTCTGGTTCATCATCCCCAAGAGTCCCTAAGGAGATATTCACAAGATGTTACTGAAGTAAACCTGTGAGTGTATTTGATTTGCAGCTCCATTGTATAGGAGGTTGTTTCTTCATGTGGTTGCCTGAAAGAGACTCAACCCACCTGTTTTGTAAGAAGCAAAGAAACCTTGTCCAAAACGAAGTTAAAAGCCATTTGCACCTCTCAAGGTTGCTATCCCTTCATGCCAGCAAGTCCACCCACATGCAAGAATATTTTGGTGCCATAAAGCAGCTAAGCCACATTTTGATTGTACTGGAAAGCTTTCTGAAATGTCATGAATTTGGGCTCAGGAGGGAAATCTTAGACTTTCTGCCAAAAGGCATGGCTTCCTGCAAATTTGCTTCAATGACTAATAACACAATCATGATTTGAGTAAAAGCATAATTCTAAAATCCTACACTTGGCATGTATGACGCCAGTGATGCACAAAATGACGCTTCTGAGAGAAGTTCTCTCTGGCAGAAAATGCCAGTTTAGCCTCATTTTATAAAACCTCACCCCCTATAGCCAAGTGGATAGGGAAAGGGTTATTGTTATGGCAGGAATGCCTCTGACTCCTTTCACCAGTGGTTAAGGGTAGCTGTTACAACACATAAACCTCTTTCCTGAGTCAAGGGATTATGCTCCATCCTCTGCTGCTCAGACAGGTCCTTGCCATGTGGGGCACCTGATACAGTGAGAAAAAGAATCACAGAATCAAAGAAATGTTTGGGTTGGGAGGGATCTTAAAGATCATTTGGTTTCATCCACCAAGTGCAGGAATGACACCCATTAGATCAGTTTGCTTAGGAGCCCATCCAAACTGGCTTTGAACCCTTCCAAGTATGGAGCATCCACAATTTTTTGGGGCAGCTTGTTCCAGGGCTTTGCTGACCTCTACGTATAGAGTTTCTTCCTATCATCTAATCTAAATCTCTCTTCTGACAGTTTAAAACTGTTCCTCCGTGTCCTATTGCTATCTGCTGTGGGGTGTCAGTGACTCAGACTCACAAACAGAGTGGGGAAATGCCTGTTGAAAAATTTTCAATAGAAAATCCCTCCCGGAGAAACTTATGGTCAACTCTTGCATCTGCAGTCTGACTTTGAGTAAGATAAGTTCAGAAGTCAGTCAGAAATGCAAAGAAACACACGAAAGCAGTGCAGGCAGAGGCCAGGAAGGGGACTGCTGCCACCAGCATCTGTGATGGGATGGGAGCATCTGACACTGCACTAATCCAGAACCCACAGGGAGATCTCTCCCCCATGAGCTAGTATTTAGTGGCCATTTGTCACCATGAGCAACTGTGCTAAGACATTATTACTGGTCTTCTCAGTACAGCTCAGGGAGCCCAGATCTCCCTGAAGGACAGCAAATGCAGTGTCCTCTAGCAGTGTTGCTGCTTTGAGGGGAGAACCTGTGCAGCACAAAGACAGAGACAGAGACAAAAACACGGACAGGCAGACACAGACACAGAGAGATGCAAAAATACAGCTGCTATATTTAACAATCACTTTCAAGACAGAGACACAGAGATCAGCCCAACTCTGGAACAAGTTCTGCAGCAGTTTCATAGAGGTGATTCCTGTCCAGTGCAGCCCTGTGCCGTAAGGGCAGACATGCTTGTGCAGGAATATGTACTACATACAGCTGCATATTTGTAGATAAAATTGTGTACATAAAAATATGTATATTCAAAGTCTGGGGGATACCAAGTAAGGTGAAATTAATCTGTTTAAAATGGAAAACAACGCACCATATTTTATGCAGATATATACACCCAAAGCTGACATGCACAGATATGTCACATTCTAAGCCTCTCTTAAGATTTTACTTGCAACTGCCAGGAGACTTGCTTTATACTCAAGGCAATATTAAAACTTAAAGGTTAGGATGACTAATCTGCCTTTCTATATGACTGCTTGGTGATCTCTGTATATGAAAATTATATACACCAGATTATGCATCAACCTAAAAACACGTTAATCATCCTATCAATAAATTATTTCTTAAAAAAATTCAACTATTCACTACTGATTTGCTGAAAAGTTACAGAAATTTGAATTAATTCTCTATCAGCTGGGTTGCAAAATGAAAAGAAGAAAAAGTTTAGTCTTGCAGTTCAAACAGGCATTCAAGGTTTAACCAATGCAGTGAATCTTTGGTGCCACACTGGAAGGAAAGCTGACTTTACCACTTAGACACTGAACATTCACATTGTGATTATACGGTTCCTTATTCAGGGAAATAACATAATAGCCATAGAATATATGATAATTAAACCTCAGGAACAGTGTTAAGTAAGCAACTTGAAATGCTATTTCTGCTATGGTTTTTCCATGGGCTAACTAATTTTTTTGTCTGACATAAGTATGCACGTAGTTCTCAGCCTCACTTCTGCCCTAAACCTCAGAACCACCACGCGCAAATGTGTTTGTTACGTGAATGGTTTTGGTGAGTCTGACATGACTCATACTGCTAAGGACTCTTCACTGAATTAAAAATTTACAAGACTGTTGTAATGTTTGCCTTGAGAATTGCATACCTGTTGTATTCCATTTTATGTAAATGGTATGCCCTGTCTCACCCCTCCGAAATGTACGGTATATTCTAAGCCTGCGGTCCTGCCCTGAACCATCCTGTACCTGTAATCACATTGGCTCAATGTGATTCTGCGCCCACTTCAATTCCCCTCTTAAGCTGTGCTATGGGATCAGTCTGTCTCTTAGCCCTTGCGCTCTCTCAGCCTCTTCCCCCCTCTTTCCCCTTCCCTCCCCTAGGCTCCCCCTCCTTCCCCCTTCCCCCCTTTTCCCTCAGTAACCATGCTGTTCCCGGGGTTGGGACCCCAAATAAACCTTCATCTGATCAGCACCCTCAGAAGCCGTGTGGAGTCTCCTTGCCTGCCTGCTGCTGCCAGCCAACTCACAGCCTAGGGGGGCCTCCGGGGACATCCCCGGGGTGCCCCACCTCAAAACGAACCACAACACATACCAGGCAGAGCCATGAACCTGGCTCTGCTGAAATCAAGGCAGGGCTTGGGAAGGAGTGATTCTAAACTGGGATAAAAACTGCTCTCGTAGCTACAGTCATGGCAGGTCAGTCCTTCACAGAAATGGTTCTCTCTTGGGTTTGGACAGCACCCAGCAGGATGGTCCAAACCACAACAGGAACTTCAGGAGCCTTTAGGAAGTGAAGGGTGTTAGCAGAGGCTAAGGACATGCTTCAGCTTTGTGCTCTAGATGCCGCCAGGACTGACAGCAACGTGTGACACCAGGGGCACAGCTAAGCACTGGCTGTCTCCATGGACAGAGCAATGTGAGACCTCTAGCACTGATGTGATTCAGGCAGAACCTGTTTTACAACAATTACAACCATTTAGATGGGTTGGACAAACCCTAAAAGTGTGGGTAGGAGGACCACTGAGGGTGCCCTGCCCGTGAGCCTCCTGTGTCACCTGCACCCTCCCTGCCTGCCCCTCCTTCACTCTGCCTGTAGCTCCCTGAGGCCTTTTGGGGATCTCCACCTCTTCTTCCAGGCTGTAGGACAGCAGCTGGGAGGCAGTCTGATGCTCAGAAGAGAGGAGGAGATGGAGGCAAGTGCTGCAGTTAGCTCTCCCCTCCTTTGCCCATAGGAGTGCCAATAAGGACAACTTCATGTCTAAGTTGGCTACTGGCACTTTGTAAGGAGGCAGGGCAAGTCAGAGAGGCAAAGAGTGAAAGTCAAATATCCATCATGGGTGATTTTACCTGGGATTACCTAGTTTGTTGGCCAAACACAGGAGATTCATAAAGAAGTCATAAAAGCTGCTAATTGCTCAGTGTGGATATTCCGAATATGTCTTCAAGTATAAGGAAATAATTATTTACTCATGTTAGTGTCAAAACAAGCAAAGGTCTGATCATATCTGATTTTGGGAAGCCCTGAAGATTTCAGTGAAACCAACAATAAATCTCTAGCATTGAACATTCATCACCATAGCTGCTTTCCAAAGCTGGCTGTAAACAGCTGCCAGTTACACGAATAAATGGCAAATAAAAACCCCAGGGTGGTTAGATGCAGTTCTGAGCCAGTCTCTTTTTTCTTTTAATGAAAAAACTTATCATGCATGTCCTGTCTATGCACATGCATATGTATGTACAACTGCCCGGATACATGTATTAAAATACATAATGCCCAGGGAAAAATGAGATTCTCTAACTAAGAGATAGCATAAAAACACAACCATTCTCCTCCTAAAAACTGAAAACTCTTCTGTTCCCAACCAATGGAGCTCTAACCTACCAATAGCTGCGTGATAGCCCGTGTCCTACAAGCATAGTGCACAAACTCTTGTCATTACTGTTTGTTTAGTATCAGACAAATAAGAGTTTAGCAGATCTGGACTGAATATCTAAATAAAATTTTTCATCTCCCTGTTGAAAAAACAAATAGCAGCCTGAAACAGTGGTTTTATTTCTGCTTATTTTTTATATTCTGCTTATTTATGTTTTTCATCTTGATGCTACTAAATAATTTTCAATTCCCTAAATGATATCGTAAATAAGGCTGCAATAAGACTGAATTTAAAGTGTTGGTAATTTATAATTATTTGCTGAGTAGGGCATGAATGCTGTTAGTGATGTGCTGTGAGAACGCCCTGGCTGAGTTGCTGCATCAGCCATGCTACAAGACTGGGACTACATCCCAGATACAGCTGATGAAACTGCTTAAAGAAAATATAAAAGTTTGTCTTTTGAAGTGAAACAACTTGGGCCAAGTTTGAGTTACATCAAAACATTTTATTTGGAGGAGACGGCAAGAGCAAAAGAAGCCAGAACCTCTCTAATAGCAGCTCAAGAGTGAGCATGGGCTGCAGAAGGGTGAAGTTATCCCTGTTCCCAGGCTTAAGTGCCCACCCGAGCACCAGCTACAACAAGGATTAACAGGTCTGGCACTGAATGCCCTGTGCATACGGTTATGCCCCCCCCTTATTTCATGTGGATTTGAATGTTATAAGGACAGCAGATTTGGGGATTAAATTAAATAGGTATCCCCCAGCTCCCCCTCAGGCACTGTCACTAAAGAGAGATTGAAAGTTAAAACACAAATGTATTTAATCACACAGCTGCGTTCTGGATCTCTTAACTGAGGTTTTTCAAGATCATACGTGAGTGGAAAGATGAAGATGAAATGACTCACCATCACCGTCTGCTGAGGTGCAGCCACTTTCCCCAAAAGTGGTGTGAAGGAACATGGCGAAAATGCTCAGCACGGTGGTGGGCTGTGCCATCCTGAGCAGGCTGCATGTGTGCAGTGGGTGTGGGTGTGTGTGTGTGTGCAGGCCCCGCGCCGCTCCTTTATAGCGGCCCCGGCTCCTCGGCCTGCCCGTGCACCGCGCCGGGGGGAAATGTAAACATGCCTACGCACAGCCAGGCTGGTGGCAGCAGGCAGGAAGCCAGAGTAAAGATAACTGCTGAGCTTTTGCTGTGAAACAGCTTCCCGCTTCTGGATCAGGCCTGCCAGCTCTTTTGGGCAAACCTGGTAAAGCCCAGTGGGAAAGGGAGCACAGGCAGTGATCCTGACCCGGCTGGTGGGACTTGTACTGCTGGTTTCCCTGACAGCATGGTTTAGTGTACTGGCATCCACTTTGCTCCCAAGAGAGGTGCATAGGTCCAAGGGAGAAAAATCTTCCAGATATGAAACATTAGGTGTGATTGCTTTTATTTTTTAATTACCAGGGCCAAAACCAGCACTGCCAGCAGGTGATTCTTTACTCTTGTGATACCCCTCCTGGAGCACTCCATTCAGCCCCAAAATAAGAAGGACACAGATATGTTGAATCAAGGCCAGAGGAAGACAGCAAGATGAGCAGAGGGCTGGAATGCACCTGCTGCATAGACAGGCTGAGAGAGCTGGGGATGTTCATCCCACAGGAGAGAAGGCTCTGGAAGATTTTATCACGGCTTTTCAGTATCTAAAGGATGCTTTTAAGAAAGATGGGGAGAAATCATTTACCAAGGCTTTTAGTGAGAGGACAAGGAGAAAAGTTTTTAAAATAAAAGAGGGTAGATTTAGATTGAGCATACAGAAGAAATTCTTCTCTGCGAGGGTGGTAAGGCTCTGGCACATATTGCCCAGAGAAGATGTGTATGCCCCATCACTGGAAGTGTTCAAGGCCAACTTTGAGAAAGATGGTCTAGTGGAAGGTGCCCCTGTACATGGCAGGGGGGGTTGGAACAAGGGAATCTTCAAAGGTCCCTTTCAACCCCAAACCTTCTGTGATTTTACGAAGTCCTGCATAAGGCAATGCTTAGAAGAATGCACAGAAGAGCCAGTGGTTTAAAAGTCTAATTCTGCAAAACCTGGCTCCTGAGAGCAAAGTGGAGCATCTCACATTTTTTCAGGCTTTGGACAAAGCAATGGTGGAAAGCGAAAGATAAAGAGGTGTCAGATATTTCCTTTGCACCCCTTCTGTAGCTGAATACGCCGACGCACACTAGAGTGTAAAGCAGGGCCATGCACAGGTCTGACTGATGTGGCTAACTACAGGTGAGCTGAGGGCCTGAAACAGAAGAGCAAACTCTGGCACAGCCCTGGCTACACCAAAAAAAGCTTCAGGCTGGAGATGTAAAGGAAACTGAGGATAAAGTTTGTAAAAATGCCCAAGCAAACAGAAAAATGATGACACTATAGTAAGGAAGCTTAACATGGAAACCACATCAGCTTTTTTGTTTGCAAGGAAATAATTGAAAATGCTCACCAAAGTGAAGAAAGCTCAGGTCTCATAGCTAGAAAAAATTCCTTCTTTCCAGGACAGTGTCTCTCACTGCCCTAGGCAAGGGGAACTGGGTAGCCAAGGCACAGTTTCTGGACTCCCTTGCCCAGTTTTAAGAGGAAGAAATGTCTCCCTTTCCATAATAGTTCAGCAAAGCTGACTGGAAGATCTCCAAAATCTGTATCCAGCCCTGCCTTATGAAGCCTCCCGGGGGCTCCACACCAAAGCATTCCCTACAGGTGCAGTGAGCCTGTGTAGGTGCAGAAGGGCGGGTTGGGCTCCTTGGCCACTGTTTACTGTGTGTATTGCTGTGTCAGGACTCTACTTGCTTCACTTCTTTCTCTTTGAATCTCTAGCACGATTCATCTCATCCTAACACAGACATATTAAAAAGATGAAATCTAAACCCCTAAATGCATTTGTTTCTCTCCACTGAATTAAGAGAGAGCCCAGGGTGAGGCAGGCTAGGTATCTGCTCAGCAGACCTCTACAATGCCTCCCACTCACCAGCAGGAGAGGGACCTGCCTGGCCACCCACACAGAGCAGGAGCTGGACATGGGGCAGGGGCCACGGAGCCACTGGAGATGGCACCGCCATGGGCTGACTGACCCTCACTCAAGAGCTTGGCTTCTTTTACAGAACTGTTTGTGTCACTGCTAAATTGGCATGGTATCCCTTCAATAAATTCCTTCTCTGACTCAGCTGAGGGGACTTTAGCAGCTCTTTATTCTCATATCTCATGCTCAAGTTTTCTGTGCTCAACCAAAGTACATTGCAGCCAAACTTGAATTAGTGAGATTGAGTCCTGGTGATTTCTCATACCTAAGGCCTAGCCCTTGCTTGCTTTAGAAAAGACTAGTTGAGAATTTCAACACTTTTCTTAATAATCTTCCTTATCATATTATTCTAAAAACCCTCAAGGTAATTTCTATCTCATTTTCACCCAGAAATGTTATTAAAGAAAGGCTCTCCTGTGCAAATTGGTCACTATGCAGAAATGACACCTTCTCACTTTAAATTTGTCTTGTTTATAATTGAGTGGGTATCACTTTGATCTTTTTTTTTTTCTTTTTTCCTGTTTCAGTTCGAGCAAACTAAAAGAAAAAGTCTTTTCAGACATAATATTTTTGTTGAACATGAATAATCTTATTATCAGAGCTCTGCTGCTCAGGGGATTTCCATGTTGTCATGGCTGCATTTTGTCTGGGTGGGGAAATGAGGGACCACAATGAAAAGAAAAAAAAACAAAAAACAATCAAGTATTGAGAATACCCTGAAGCAAAAGTACATTTTGTTTTAGTTCTGCACCTCTGTTTCAGAAGCTGTTTCATTTCTAGGAGATATTTGAGTTCATCTGTCTCACCTTCTTGCCTTTCTCTAATGTCTGGGACATAGGAAATGAAATTTGTGAGTCTAAATCTCAGGACAGCTGAAGGGTTAGTACCCAGAAGAGGCTAAAAGAAAGATGGATTACTTCTCACTTGCAACATATTTACACTGCTTCTGCCTCCTCACTGAAGATTCTACAAAAAAACCACAACAAGCTGCCACCAATAAAACCAACTCACAACAAAAACCCCCTCAAGTTTAAACAGGTAACTTTTGAAGGTCCAGCAAAAATGTACCTGTGCTTCATCGATATGCCAGCTCTCTTTGGGTCCCAACAATCTGTTTTGGAGCTTCTGAGTCGTTGTATGTCCTCTTACATTTTTAGCCATTAATGAAGTCCAGGTTACAATATCCATGACTATGAGAAGGAAGTTTTTCAGTGTCCTGTGGTGCACAGGTGTGGGCTGTCCATAGAGTGTATGCTCCTCAGCACCTCAGCACTTTCTGCTGACCCCTACATATCCTCCAGTGCTTTCTTGGAATATCACTTTTGTTGCAACTATTTACTAACCAGGCAAGTCATCCACAAGTTAGCATCCATCTTTGCTTCTTATACTGTTTGTTCACTCATGTTTAGGTTTGTTGTTTTTTTCTTTTTTCCTTAGGACACAAAAGTATTTTTTGATTCTGCTTTGGCTCTAAAAACTGCAGAAGATTTCTGCACACATGCTAAATTTAAATCTGCTATCAGTATCTGTTTAGAAAGATGAAGTGAATATATCCCTTCCTTCTATCAACAACACTTCTCAAAGGCTCCAGTTCAGGAAATTCCCAGAACCTCTGTGACAGATGAGTAGAGTGGATCCTGCAGACACATCCAGCACTGGAGACAGGACATGTGTACACTTATGGATGGAGGATACAGACATCCTTGTGTCTGGGGAGCTCAGTGGTGTGCCCTGGTTAGATACCCATGGGTAGCCATCATCCAGCTTGGGAATGGATGTGGGGGGAGCTTCTCTCAAGTTGGTCATAGTTGGCAGGAGCTGTTGGGCTTCTTGGCCCTCTCTAAGGCACGGGGCCTCCTCTGTTCCCTGGGCTGTTAATAAATTATCTCATTATATCATTATATCACAGAGTCTCATTAGAACTTGTCTTATGTAAATGCTCAGACTTCAGACTTCATACTTTTACTTTTTTAATCAGATACACTAGGAACCAGAAATCTTCCAGCCAGCTTCAGATGTAAAGAGGAGGACGTCTATATTAAAATTTTAAAAAAAAATTAAGAAAGGTTAGAATCTTCTTGTTCGTCGTTGCTGCTTCCTGACATTTCTTGCCCTTACCTGCTTCATAAACCTTGTTGCATGTATCGTCTCCCTGGCAGAGGCATCCCTCAACAATTCCTCAGGAAGGTCTGTGGGTTAGCCTTGGGCTGCTGTAAGGAATGTTCTGCTGGCCCAAGAGCAAGAGCATGTGGGAGCCAGTCTTGCTTCAGGCAACATAGTCATGAGCATAATTGAAGCCTTGAGTGAAGAACAATAACTGATATTAAGTGGATTTACTCTGCAAGATGAGTTTCACTTATCACCAAATTATTTTGGTCTGCAGAGTGTAAGAGCAATGCAGGCTGGAAGATACACAGTTTTCACCTTATGGTCCTGAAGAATGGATCCTTCTGTGACAGAGAAAATTTTGAAAATTTTTCTGAACTGTCTTTGAGGTTTTGCCATTTAAAATTGCTTTGAGCTTCCTCAGGACTCAGAAATTGGCACCATAATAACAAGGAGGACTTTATATTGAGAGAGAAATACACTTAAGTTGGAAAAAACACTGCTGGTTAAAGTGTAAAGAAGGAGGAACTGATGTGCACTTTAGTCAGGCATTTAAGTACTCTGAGATCAGACTAAAAAACAACAGGACAGGCTTTAAAAAGTGAACTTTCTCCTCCTTATGTCCTTACATAACAGATACAGCAACAGCAGTAACAAGAACTGTCATATTAATAGGTCTGTACTTCTTTTATTTGCTTGCTAGTTTTTAAGTCTCCAGGTTGCTCAGGATATTATTTTCAACTGTCCTCTACAATAACCAGAGTTAAAGCATAAAGACATGAAAGCTTAAATTGTTTGCATGTTATTCGTTTTAGGTCTAAAAGAACATATGCAAGATGTATTATTACTCACTTTTGAGATCTGGTAGGAAAGCATCTGTACTTGCCCATATACATTTTTCAGACACAATGCTGGGCCAAACCCCTGTCACTTTGGTGAATGAGGCATTTTGTGCATATATCTTAATTCTATAAAGTGCTTCATTCTGACCCCTGCAACTTTTAAATTAAAGTTTTGGATTTTCATTCTTTTTAATCAATTTGGTTTTATAATTGCCTCTAGTTTCAAAATGTGAATTACTAAAATCTGGTTTCATCTGAATACTTTCTTTAAGAATCTGTCCACACAAACTGTCATTGCTTTTGTATATTTAATATCTTACCACAGCCTTCCTGCATGCAGACTCCATTCCAGAAATAAAAGCCAAGAGAATGTAGGAGGCACAAATCCAATATATGACTAGTACATGACTCAGAGCTGAACTCTTTTGTAAGCTTCAGATGAAAAACAGGTGTAGACCTCAGCAAAGAGGAAAAAACGAAGGAGCAAACAGAGGAGTGTCCCTGAAAAGGAGAACAGATGGACAGAAAAAATATTGAGGAAGCTGAGGCTTTCTCATATGAGTGGTATGTGTGAAAGAGCAAGAGGAACCTGAAATGGTGTTTGTAATATTTATGTTTATTGTGCTCTGGAGGTGCTGCCACTCTCACTGCTGCCCTTCCTCACCTGGGCAGGTGCAGGTTCTGCCTGGCCTGGTCCTGTGTGCCAGCAGTGGCTCTGCAGTTACAGGGTGAACGACAGCAGGAGCTGAGACTTCAGAGAAGACAGCCGGGGTCGAGTGCAGATGTTGCAGCAAAGGCAGGATTCCCGTGGCCCCAGGGAGCTGGGGACAGGAGGGTGGGAAGGACCATGGCTGTGAGCTGGGTGCCCTGGTGAGAGGCTGACCCTGCCGATGTTTGTGCCCTCGCACCATTGCCATGGGTTTTGTGCTGCAGCCCTCAGGTGCCAACCCCAGCATGTCCTGGTCCTCAACCCTGCTCCCAGAGAGCAAATCCTCCAGGGATGGGCTGAGGACAATGATGGATTTCTAAAACAAAGTTTGTGCTATTTATGTGAATTTAGCAGTTTGTGTGGATCATGCTACCAAAGGCAACCTTGAATATCTGCATAGGTTCCCTTTGCTTCTCCTCGCCCATCTCAGGACATCCCAGTCTTCCAGTGGCTCAGCAAGCAGCACTGAAGAGGCACCTACAGCCATGCTCCCTGTTAGCCATAGGGATAACAGAATTTACTGGTTAAATATACCATGATTTAATGTAGCCTTAATGGTAAGGCTAGAGTCGCTAAAATATTTTGAAGAATGTTTTTTCTAAAGCATTTACCTTAAGCAAATGAGCACTAGATAAATATTAGATAACAAAAGTTCACAGGGGAGGGTAATAATTCAAATGCTTTTACATTTGAATATGTTTAAAAATCTCTTCACTGTTATAAAACCAACTTAAAAGTAGAGGAACTGAGAAAATCAGACCAGAAAATGAAATCACAACTGATTGCAAACAGGTATTATCAAAGGTAACAAAAAGGTATGTATTTAATGTGACTTGGTTTGGCCCAAGTTTTATGCACTGAGATGTTTAGATGTTCAAAATTAATTACATCTATGTTGTATAGAAGTAATGTTTGAGATATTATTAGATATCATTACAGACTGATGTTTGTAAACCAGGGGAATATATATGTGATCTGCCTGAAGGATTATCCTCCTTTTAAAACATGAATGTGGGAGTAGGGAAATCTCCATAACAGGGAAATGTAATTACACATTTTCTCCCCATTCATGATGCCAGATTAGTGAGGAGAAGAAGAAACATGCAGAAAAGGCATTGATTTCAGAGGGCTGTGACAGGACCCCATCTGGCAGAGCTGGCATGAGGATCTGTTGTCAGCCTGTCATAACAGAATTCAAAAACCACACAGAGATGGTTTCATGTTTGGAAATGCAAGCACTGAACAGGAAGTCAGTGCTGTCCAGGAAGCACATAACATAGGAAGAATTCTCCAGACTGGCTCTCAGCCCAGCCACCAGCAGCAGCCTCCACTCTTTCATCTGTACCCTTTGGGAAGCCTCTTTGTTTTAGTCTCTGTTAAAGCCTGCTCCTGGCTGCTTTTGGATGTCTACATTCCTGCTGCCAAATACCCGTTCGCTGTCTCACTCCCACTCCTCCCATCCCTCCCTGCTCCTCATGCTCCACATTTCTCTTCAGTCAAGCTCAGGAACAGAACTGCTCTTCCCACATTCCCCAAGGCAGGGTGTCACAGCCACCACCACAAGACCAATAGGCAATGCTTTGCCCTGCTTCTGCCAGGATAGGGAACAAAGAATTTTATTCAACCACTGAAAAAAAAAAAAAGTGAAGACCCATAGGGAAAATGTAGACCTGCTGGATACCTCTCTAATTCCAAGGGACATATTCTTAATTGCTTCGTATTTCTTGTTTAATTTTTAACTGTCTCCTCCCCCACGCAGATCAAAGCAGGCAAAACCCCCAAACCAAGGATGATTTCTCTAGGGGATTAAATTGGTCTATGTTAATGATGTGAAAAAAAGAAAAGTGACCCAGGACTGAAATCTAGAGCACAGTGTCTGCTCAACAGGGATCTTCAGCTGTGGGGTCCAGCAGGTCTATATAGAACAGCAGAACACTGTTTGACATATAATTATTATTATTAAAATATTATTATTATTATTACCATTATCATCATCTACATGGCATTTCTTTATGAGTGATTGCTGTGACAGTGAGTCTCAACGCTGTAGTCATATGGGACTAACAAGACTTTGCGGCTCTCCTTTGCTTCACACTAAAGTATATCAGAAAAATGTTGAAAGATATACAAGGAATTTCACCACAGCAGCATAGAAAATGGAAGAAAGAATATAATCTGATTCAGTGAGAATTTAATATTATCTGAATGGAAGAACTGAATGAATGGTAAAACCAAAAAACCTACTCCCAAATATGCTGAGCTTTTAATGCAATGTGTAAACTGGCCCAGCAATGTTATTAGTCCAGGGAAGGTTGATGGTAGAGACAGCACCTCAGGTTCTGTACACCTGTAGATATAAAAGCTGGTTGCTAAATAGCATTATTAGCTCACAGCTCTGATGACCCTAATTTACTGTGCTGAGAGGTGGCACAGCACAGCTGCATCACCACTGCTGTTCCCTCCCTGGATCCAGACAAGCTGTGCTCCACTGGGAGCTGTGAACATAACCTGAGGCTGTTCAAGGTAGAACAGACTGCCCTGATGTGGTATTCCAAAGAATATTACCCTCTCTTTACCAGTTCTAATTGTGATACCTGAGTTATTACATTGCTTCTTCTCAAGATCTGAAGTGAAAGAGGAATTAATGCACACCTGTAAATTTGTCTAAACAACTTTCAGACAGCAGACATTGCCTGGTTTGGTTTATAAAAATAAATTGTCGGAAATCCCTACTCACACAGCTTATTACAGTCAACAATCAAATTACCATTTTATCATGTTTTTGAACACATAAACTAAGCTGTAAATCTTTAAACTTCTTAGTCAGTAAAGCGGATCTTCCTGACACCAAATTTTCATTCAGCTTTTTGCTGAAGTGCCCATAGCCAGACACAACACTCTCAGTAAGAGTCTCACTAATCCTTGTGTGGAGGGATATTGTCACCACTGCAGTATTCCACATTCTAGTGTTTGTACACTCATTCTGCATTTACTGGTAACACCTGCTGAATTACGTGGCCACAGCCTTTCCTAACTTCATTTTGGAACCATTAGCCCCATGAACTACTCAGAGCTTTATCTAATAAAAGGGCTGAGAGAGCGCAGACATTGATCAGATGACACACAAAATCTGACTTCTGGGAATGTGAGGCTGCCACTTAGCACACCTATTTTAGTCGGGCCCATTCAGGACACTAATTGCTTAATTCCATGGGGCTATTACTGCCTTGCTCACATACCTTCCCTACAGGCTACAGTCAACCTTTCAGCTGCTTGCTCTGCCCAGCATGGGCTGAACAGACATCACTACAGTTAAAAATTGTGTCATTAGGGAACACATTACCCAAAGTAGTTCTGGTGAGCAAAGAAAGGGTCATTATTCTTTATAATTCCAGCACTATAATTTAAGAGAGAATTGAAGAACAAAATTGAAAGGAGAGTTAAAAATTTTAGTGTAAAACAGCTCTCAGTGCCTGCAGGGGCAGCAAAAGCAGGAGAAGTTAATCTGAAGCGGGACATCCTACCCATTTTACAACTTCTGAGTAACCATCGTGGTGCTTGTGGAGAGGTCAGGAGCTCTGCAGTGTCAGCATCAAAGGAATGTGTGTGTCCCAGAGAGAAGGAGAACAAAAGACCTGACCAGTTTTTGGGTCTCTGCACACAGGCATGGTGCAGAACATATCAGCCATGAAGCTTTGGCTTCTTGTAAACTAAGGGATGATCCCACCTGCAGCATTACAGGGCTTGTTCCTTGCTGTGGGTAGAACACAGGCCAAGAAGGAGCTTTTTGCTTGCTGCTCACATTACTGAGCAATATTATACAATCGCAGAATCATTAAGGTTGGAAAAGACCTCCAAGGTTACTGAGCCCAATCTTTGGCTGAACCCCTTTCATGCCAACTAAACCATGGCTTCAAGTACCACATAGATTTGTTTTTTGAACACCTCCAGTGATGTTGACTCCACCACCACCTTGGGCAGCCCATTCCAATGCTTAACCACCCTTTCCATGAAAAAATTCTTCCTGATAGCCAACCTGACCCTCCCCTGGCACAGCTCGAGGCCATTTTCTCGGGTTGCTGGGTCTCATCCCCACCTGGCTACACCCTCCTTTCAGGGAGTTGTAGAGAGTGATAAGATCTCCCCTGAGACTCCTTTCCTGCAGGATAAACATCCCCAGCTCCCTCAGCTGATCCTTACAAAAGTTTTGCTGCAGACCTTTCCCCAGCACCTCAGTCTCTTCCTTGCTGTGAGGAGCTCAGCTGGACACAGTGCTCAATGTGTTGCTTCACCAGTGCCCAGCACAGAGGGGCAGTCCCTGCCCTGGTCCTGCTGGCCACACCACTGCTGATACACTCAGGATGTCCTTGGCCTTCTTGGCCACCTGGACACACCCTGGCTCATGTTCAGCCACTGCTGAGCAGCACGCCCAGCTCCTTTCCCACTGGGCAGTTTTCCAGCCACGCTGTCCCAGCCTGGGGCACTGCCTGGGGCTGTTGTGACCCAAGAGCAGGACCCAGCACTTGGCCTGGCTGAACCTCACACAACTGGCCCTGGCCCATGGATCCAGCCTGTGCAGATCCCTCTGCAGAGCCCCTGCCCTCCAGCAGGTCAGCACTCACACCCAGCTTGGTGCCATCTGCAAACTGGCTGAGGGTGCTCTTGATCCTCTCACTAAGATCTTTGATAAAGGTACTGAACAGGACTGGGCCCAGTACCGAGCCTTGGAAACTTCACTAGTGACTGCCCAATCACTGGATGCAAATTGTCGGAACCCAGGAGCAAATATTAACTTTGCTGGCAAGATCTCTGCAGTCAGCAGATGTGCATATGCCGCAGGAGGAGCCAGCCACATGCAGACCCTCAGAGGGGCTGGGCAGCTCCCCTTCCATCCTAGCATGTATTCTCACAGTATTAGCCAAAATTTTCTATCCCTACACAAAGCTGATTTCTCTCCACTATAATGCAAACAAGGAAGACAAAAATATATGCTGGTTCTCACTGTCTACCATGGCGCATATTAAAATCAGATACTGCTGTCTGACTTGCAGGAATGACACCGAGTTTTGTATGTGACACAGTTTTTAACTTAGTTTTCACTCCACAGTGGTTTAAATGCCTTCAAAGTCAAGGAAAATGTCAAAACTAAGTCATAAATTGACCAGTCATATGAGCCTGCTCCCTCATGAAAAGGAAACAATGTTGGTAAAAGCAATAAACATGGATTGCTTGCAAGCTATGCAGGTTGTCCCACCTTTCAGTGACCTTGGCCTGAGGTTTGTTTGTTTGAACATGGAAACACACCTACCTCCCCAGCTTTCAGTTTTGAAGGCAAACACAAGCCTAGCCTCAGAGCAGCTGAAGCATGACTGCCATGGGAGCCGTGAGGTTAAGGTGTTTCTGTTCATGGCCAAAATGTTCTTCTGCCTGTGCCAAATCAGCTCACCTTGCAAAGGAAAAAAAAAAAGGGGGAAAATCTAGGAAGTGAAGTAAAATTTTGAATATTGAGCAGCCAAAGAGAAAAACCAAGCCACAATAGCCAGCAGGTACTGAAATGCACACTTCTTAGACCCCAAGATTCAAGTGATCAGTGAGGTACCAAGTGCAGCAGGAAAGGATGGCCCTGACCATTGACTTATGGGGCAGTGATACTGTTAATATCCTCTTTCTTCCTGCGATCAAGTAGAAAAGGATATAATTAAGTGCACACCTCTTTTCTCAAGGAGACACTGGTGAAAACTGTGGAAGGGTTGAGGAGCTCTGGGGTCTCAGCTCTCCACTCTCCCCGGCTCAGCTGGCTGGAGGAGCCCAGCCGCCGCAGTGAGGGAATAGAGAGAGCAGGTTCCTGCTCTTGTGAGGAGCAGGAAAGGCCAGGTGAGACATAGGGACACTGAGACAAAGGGCCCTTTCACCCAGCATTGCTACCTGGCCCAAGGCAAGCCAGAAGGCAGGGTGATAGAGTGCCTCATGGCTTGAAATCTGCTCTGGTAGCAATACACTAAGCTAACTAATTAGAGTGCAATATCAGTGTTCAAACATTTCCCCATGTCACAGAATCATAGAACCACAGAATTAGAGAATCCCAGAATGCTTACGTTTGGAGAAGGCCGCCAAGATCAAGTGCAACCACTAGTGCAGCACTGCCAAGCCCACCACAAAACTGTATTACTACAAACCACATCTATGTCTCTTAAATATCTCCAGGCATACATCATGAAAAATGCCATCCCTCCTTCCCAGAAACTGTGCAGAGTGACCAGACCTTCACTTGGGCAAACTGAGGTCAACTTCAGCATTTGCATTCCCTTCCTTAAATGTTTCAGATCCAGTAAATTTTAATAAACTGTCTTCCATGGACTCAACCACATTGGAGGAAAACCAGAAATTTTAGCTGCTGGCTGCTCTAAGAACTGAGAATCAGAGTGTGTAGTGAGATCCTCCACCACCACAGATACATAATTCGTTAATTTTTACAGGGTAATGTAATTCTCTATAGAAACTCCATTTCGCTTCCCAGTGAATATTTTTAGTGCTTGACAATGTTTCTCTAATTGGCTTCTCCTGTCAATACCCTTTATTGCATGCTAAAGCACTCACCATTTGTGAATGTTTATGTGAATTCAGCTTTGCAGGGAAAAGGGAGTAGCAAATGGACTGGAATCACAGCTTCACACTTTCTCAGCTGTTACATTTACATTTCTCAGCTTTCTAATTATTATAGGGAAAAAAGGTCCAAGTGGTATTATCCAGTTTAACTCCTGCTCAAGTGAAATATTTTCAAAGTAATAAAATAAAAGAGAAGGGGGAAAGCAATTTCAGTGGGATTTGTGCTTGCACTGGCAAGCTTTCAAAACTCCCATAATAAATATTTTGTTACCAAAAGTTCATCTTGATTTTCACAGCTGATCAACACCTTTCATTTATCTGTTACAAGTCGATAACTACCTCTAAATAGTTGACTGTGTATTTGAGTAACTAGAAATGGATTTCTGTCCCTGAATTTTAGCAACTATTTTGAGAAGGACTGTTCATGGTTTCTTACATAGAATAATGTTCCATGTATTTCACAGCCCTGTTGCTGAACTGAGGGGCTACATGGGGCGGTTTTATTGATTACTGTGGATTATCATTCAGCAGTTAAGGGAAAATGTATGTAAAATATTTCTGAGAAATGCCCAGAATTGGGAGTGATTTTATGTTGACTCACTCGTGGCTTAGACTATGCAACAGGAGTACTGCTTTCTCTCTGCAGTTACCTTCAGCCTCACAGCAAAGAGGATGTAGACACCATCACAAGCACGCGTTGATAAAACAGAGTGGAATCAAGCTACTTATAGCACAATGATTTGGAGCTGTTGATAACAAACCCCACAAAATCTTAGTTTTTGAGATAAGTAAACACAAACTTCATTTCACAGAGAGGAAACGCTCTGCAATGTGAAGTGTGAATCCTGCCAGCATCCTGATCCTTTAGCAACCTTTTTTATTTTTTTTGGTCCACTTGTCCATCAAATTCAAGTACTTGAAAAGGATGAGAAACTTGAAAGAGGAATTGAGTATTGTTGGTTAGGCAAGAAGATTGGAAAGGGCACCAACATTTAAACAGAACCACATGGTTTGGAATACTTTGCACTCCTGTGCTATGGAGACTTAATGATGACAATCTTGTTAACAGTAATTAGTAGCCAGAGGCACTACATGAATGAATATGCATTTCCAGTGAAGTCATGGTAGCTGTCAAACAGCATTTGGGAAAGTCTATTACTTAGAAAGTAATAACAATAAGAAATCCTTTCTTCTGCTCCTTTCTGAAACCGCAGAAAGAACATACAAAAAAAAAAGTGCTTTCTTGATCATGAGAAATTTTCATTTGCACTTTTATATCAGTTTCACTTTATTTTCTCTGAAATTGCTCACGCAAGTAAAACCATGATGAGAACTCTGGATTTCATTGCAAAACCAAACCCAGCAACAGGCTATGTAGTGTGGAGAATGTCCCATGAATCAGAACAGCATATAGCCACATTTTTTCTCTGTCATAAATATGCAGCTTTGGCTCCTAAATAGGTGCACTCTATCTGCCCCGGCACCTTTGCTATCTAACAGAGGTTTATGCTGTCACAGAAGTGGTATTTTAAAAACAAATGCAGAATCTAGAAGTTTCCTGGCAATTGATTCATATGCAGATACAAACGAGAAAATGTTGTTCAGATAGGAAGTTATCAAAAACTATGCTTTCCTGTTTATGTAGTGGGGCCAATACTTAGAGCTTGAAAAGTTTATTATAGTCCTCAATGCTATTATAATGTTCTTACTAATATAAAAATTACCAACCCTTCGTGTGCACTGAATTTTTCTGTTCCAAGGTAAGACTAGGCAGCTGGTGAAACAGAGGGCTCAACATCAGCTAGAAACTGAAAACATACCAGCACTGAGGACTGTGGAGAGTGAAACAAATTTGTCTGGTTTGAACTCATTATTTAGTTGGGCTGTAAGTCTACATAACAGAGATTTTGGAATGAGAAGCACACTTTATATCGGATTTGTTGTTGATCCAAGTCCATAAATGTTGCTTCCTGTGCTCAGAGGCAGTGGAACACAGCAGCAAGGGGGTGACTTCCTGTGCAAGGGATTTTATCATAGACACCAGTGAGACAAAGATAGCTTCCAGCACCAAATCCATGTAGCTTTCTACCTGTCTTCATCTGGTGTTAACAAATACTTGTAGGAGGCGTATTATTTTTATATAATCACTTGAGAATTTATGTCTAATTTATTTGCTACAAACAACTGCATTATCCATGCAAATTACTAAAAATATGTAGGACTGATACACACAAACTTAAAATTCATCTTCCAAAATCTAACTTTGATTTATGAGTCATGAGTACATTGCCACATCTCTGGATAAGTTTATGAATGCCTGGCAAAGACGAAAGGAGCTAAGTGTTGTTTTTTTCAAAAAAAAATCTGAAAATAATAATTTCAATAACTACAAACAGTGATGAATTTGATAGCTCTGCTAATGATGCTTGTCATGCAATTTACTCTGAAAGACTTCTATCTACCGTAAAACCACAAAAATCTAGTGCCTTCAAATCAGCTGCAAGAATTTACTACATTTGAAAGGACAGTCTGTGACTGCTATTTTAGACAGTGAGCTCCAGATTCTTTCCCTAAAAAAACCTCAGATCTCTTACTAGGTTTTCCATCCTGAAAGAGATGCACAAAACTCTTGTTAGCATGTTTTGTTCCATGTCTTCATTTAAACACATTACCTAATAGACTGTTTTGTTGTGTAAAAACAAACAAAAGTATTTCTGAAAAGAAACATTTGCCTAGCTAGATGATTTTTTTTTTTTATTTACCCTAAAGAAGCAGAAGTGGTTCGTATAGGTGTGGGTGCGACGTGACACTTTTGCCTGTGGTCTATGTGCTAGAACTGTTTTATCTAATGAGCCACTAGCGTGCAAGCAACCTGCTGCTGGCTGTACGTGTTGGGAATGAATGATTGTGGTCTGCATGTTTCTCATAGATCAGCACTCTGCAGTTACTTAATTGCATACGAAAATCTCTGTCTTTTGAAGAAGTTTCACTTCTCACAGGTGATAATGGAAAAATCTAATGCTTGGCAAGATGCATGGTCCTTCTTCCTTCCCCTTTCTTAATCTTTCCTTTTCCTTACTTAACCCTTCTCTTCCTGTCCCTTCCTTAGCCCTTCCCTTCCTTTCCTTAACCATTCCTTTCCTTAACCCATTCCTTTCCTTCCCTAATCCTTCCTTGCCCTTCTCCAGAACTGAAGAGGAAAAAAATCATAGCTTCTCACTACAATGCCACCACCACTTTTAAAAAACATTTTTAACAGAAGAGGTTAACTGGACCAACTTCATGCCCTCTCTAATCCTCCACAGTCACAGATCCTCTGAAGAGGCACAGAGATACTTGCCCTTTCTAACTACAGAAAGACAAGAGTCTATGTGAAAAAAAGAGGAAAGTTACTAATGAATGCTATCGATTCTGCGTTTTAAAACCAGACGAGACTGACAAGGAGGATGAAGAGGTCCTCCAGTGCTGCACTGCTCTGACAATGTGTATCTTTTCCATCTATTCAGATAGGAGGAAGAAAACTGACCTGATATGGAGTTTCCTGATGATATTCACTGTTACAATGTTTAAAACATGAGTAAAACTCATATATGTAAATGATTATATCTGAGTTGCTGCTGCTACAGCAATTAGTGAGACAGTAATTTAATTTGTTTTGTCTATCTGAAAAGTTTGCAAAGCCCTTCACTTTTAAATAAACATGACAATCAATTTAATGCAGGGACCTTTTAACCACAGTAACACATGAGGACCTAAATTAGGTCAGCTTATGTTTGTGAGTTTGTTAGAAGTGCAGCCTACTCAGTCAAATTAGGTCAGCTCACAGTGTCCTGCTTAGTGAAATGTGGCTCTAGAGCAGGAGATGCAAAACCTTTCAAAACAATAACTGAGAAAGCCAGAGCAATGTGGGAGTACATCATCTTGTCTTTCAGGTCAGCATACCACATTTGGCTCTTATAAACAGAAGTGAGAAAACATACACCAAATATCTCTCCTCAGAAATGTCATTATGTATCTCCTCCTCCAATACCATTTACCTGTTTTAATTTAAATTGTATATCTGTCTGAATACAATTGCTTTATCAGACAGGTGAATATCATCCAGGAAATTCTACAATATATTCTCTGCACAAAAAGAAACCCCACCAATAAAAACTTGCATTTTCTTCTTAATTAATTCCACAAAAGTATTCCAGTTTTTCTGTTATTTTTTTCATGTTCATGAATTCTTTGATTAAGGAGAAGCAATAAGATAACATATATTAACATTTTCCTTTTAGTTATACAGATTCTTCACTCACTAAACCTTTAAACATGCTTTTGTTTCCTTAAATCATCTGTTTGCAATCTGTTCTTACTGGGTATTTACATTCCTTCATTGATTACTACCTCTTTAATGATATAATTCTACTAGAATAAGAATGATTTATTATCTTACAGCTGCTGCTTAACAGTATTAATTCCCTATCAATAATGCTAACACATACAAGTCTTTAGCTTATAAACAGAGGAATGCACTTCACTACAGAAAATGTGGCACTCCTTACATGAAACTGAAGTATCTGATGTGCAAAACCTTTTATTGCAATAGAAACTGACAAAACTCTTAGCCAGCCATCCCCAAAACCTGCCTGGCCTCTGTAATGTGTATGCTACTTTCAGTTGTACTTAATAGCCTTTTCAAGAGCAGGAGCTTAACAGAGCCAGCTCCATTAAAACCCCAATGCAAAAATGTTATCTTGAAAATCTCTGACAAAATATTTCTAAAATACTGTGCAACTACTGCCAAAAAAACCTAATTCTACTCGATTTAATGTATTGATTTGTAAATCTTTGTTATGGGAGTTGAGTTTGCAGTTCTAAATATAGAGAAGGTAACTGGTTCAGAACTGGTGTCAGGACTTAACTGTAGATTAAAAAGGACAAGTGAATCAATCTGAAAACCCAATTTACAATGCCTAACTCCATTTAACCACTTAGCCTGTTCTCCCACTCTGACAGTGCTTAGACCACTTATAAACATATGTAATCTAACCTAGATGTGAGCTCTGTTTCATAACTAAGCTTCCAAGAGCACTAATGTGATCAAGATCAGCTGTAAAATTCACCAGCAAAGAATTAAACATTAAATAGTTTGCCTTCAAATATTCTGTAGTAAAATGCTAAGAATAATGATCTCAAAATACATTCCTGTATTTATAAACTAGGCCTGTATGTGTCAACATAAAAAGTCTCTGTTGGGAATTACTGAAGTTAAGATGCAGCTGCAAGATACTTAATCAATCTTATTCTAGTTGTATTATTAGACAGGCATTAATCAATGAAGGAACATATGGTACAACATAAATACCCAAAATGGCACTTTTTGCCCTGAATCCTCCTGAGTCCAGGCAGAGGATAACTACTGCCAGTAGAATATTTTAAAGAAAATTGCATCCATATTCTGCAATTACTAATTTTCTGAGGGCATTTTTTAACCTTTCCAACATAATTTTTTTTTTAATTGGCTTTTTTTACTTTAAAAACACATCAGAAATCTTTGTTAGCTGCTTATTGGGGAGAAAAAATAAAAGATGGGAGAATAATTGCTAATAGCTGATTTCTAGATGGGCTTAACAGAACGGAAACTGAGAAGTCTGACCAGATACCTGGGATGCCTGATTCCAGAATGTGAACTCATTAATGCAGAGAAAAATCCATACAGACATATGGGGAGTGGCATCAGAACTCTTTTTTTTTTTTTTTTTTTTTTTTTTTCTCTCTATAAAATAAAGAAAACATGTGTTCATTTTATCTAGCTTCCAAAAGAAAGAAGGCTTTTCAGCTTGGAAGAAAAAGTAAAAAGTATAAAAAAGTCACTGGACCACCTGAACAAATATGGAAGGTTTTCTAGAATTGGAGTGTGAAATTAAATCAGTGTCTGGTGTTCTGTGTGCTCTTTCTCATATTCTCTTGCAATTATAAATTAAAACTGCCAAGAGTGGGATTTTTGTTGAGAGTTTTGGGATGAAGTTTCTTGCAGTCAAAGGTGAATCTCCAGATGTAAACTCAGTTTAGTTTGAAATCAGAATAAAACTTCTGATTTCAGTCCACTGATTTCAGTAGAGAGAAAAATTCAACTTATGAATATAAATACTCCAAAACAAACTCTTGATAGGAAACAGTCTTTGATTTTATCTGTGTACCAGCTCTTTTTTTTTTTTCTCTTTTTTGAGTTTGTCCTCATTTTGTTCCTTACCTTACCATTGTTTTTGTTGTTTGTATGTTCAGATGTGGGTAGTGGTAGAGAAGAGGAAACCTGTTTCTTGCTTCCAATTCATCTGTTTCTGAGAAGCCACCCTAGCCCTTCCTTTGCTCACTTTTGGATCTTTTATGGAGTCTTGCATTTTAACCATTTGGGTTACAAAAAAGTATAAGAAGAATGAAGTAACAGAGATTGTTCTTCTTTTCCTTAGAATAAGATTTAAGAAAGATAAATTAAAACTAGAGTAGTTTGCTTAGGGAAAAAATAAAGCTGTGCTGATTGTGGAGTAGCCTGTATAATTCAGATAATCAGAGGTGAAAATATGCCATGGACCAAGCTTCAGAGTGCTCATTAAATTCAACCAATTTTAAAGGAAGTGGTAGGGGAGAAAAAAAGCCAAATAGACTGAGGTACTGCAGAAATATTTCTTTTAGAGAAAAAGCCAATTGTTGCTAAAAGTGTTAAGCAGAAAATGTGAAGAAGTTAATGTTATTCTCTGAAAATTAGGAAAATAAGCTTCTATAGATTCTTTGAGGTGTTTTGGAAAAGAAGCTGAAACTTTCTATTTCCTGCTCCATTCGCCAATGGCAGAGAAGAAAAAGGGCAATTTTTTTGAAAATGGTATTTTGTCTCCTAAGGATGTATGTATGCTACATAAAAATTGCCAGCCTTTGATTGTTTTAGCAAAATTACAGTGTCTAAACTAGGTCAATAAGCTGCAGCCAGTTGTGACACCTCCATATTACATTTCACGTGAACTGGTTTGATCTTAGGCCCAGTTCTCTTCAACATCTCCATAAATGACTCGGATACAGGACTCAAAGGGATATTAAGTAAGCTTGCAAATGATACAAAACTGAGAGTTATTGACTCCCTCGAAGGCAGAGAGGCCTTGCAGAGAAACCTCAACAAATCAGAGAGATGTGCAACCACCAACCACAGGGAGTTCAGCAAGGGGAAGCGTCGGATTCTACATCTGGGATGGGGCAGTCCTGGATGTTCAGACAGACTGGGGAATGAGGCTGAAAAGCAGCACTGCAGAAGATCTGGGGCTCCTGGCTGACAGCAAGTTGACCACAAGTCAACAGTGCCCTGGCAGCCAGGAGGGCCAGCCCTGTCCTGGGGGCATCAGGGACAGCATCAACAGCCGGGCAAGGGAGGGGATTGTCCCGCTCTGCTCTGCACTGGGGTGGCCTCACCTGAAGTGATAAGGTGCCACAGTATAAAAAGGACATTAAACCTTTAGAGAACCTCCAAATGACAGCCAGAAGGATGTTCACCATCTGGTCTGGAGGGGAAGCAGCGTGAGGAGCGGCTGAGACTGACAGGACACCTCACTGCAGTTACAACTCCCTCATGCGGGGAAGCAAAGGGGCAGGCACTGATCCCTGCTCTGTGGTGACAGTGAGAGGAACCGCGGGAATGGCCTGAAGCTGTGTCAGGGGAGGTTTAGGTTGGGTATCAGGAGAAAGTTCTTCACCCAGAGGGTGGCTGGGCACTGCAACAGCTGCCCAGGGCATTGGTCACAGCACCAGCCAGCCAGAGCTCAAGAAGTGTTTGGAAAATGTTCATAAGCACGTGGGGTGGCTCTTGGGGTGCACTGTGCAGAGCCAGGAGTTGGACTTTGATGATTCTTGTGGATCCCTTCCAATTCAGGATATTCCATGATTCTATGAGTCTGTTAGACATAACCTTACTGCAGAACTCTAACCACAAGATCTTCTTCTCTTTTAGGCTACCTCCTACAAACAATGTAAAAAACATGTCCAGTTTAAAAACATTCTCATTTCATTGTGTCACTAGTAATCATTATCAGGTTAAAGAGGAAAGCATAATCTAAATCAATTGCAACATATATACCATCTGAATATCAGTTGTTATGGTATTGAAAGGATTTTGGTTTTTGTTTAATCAAGGTTTGAGTATATTGAACATTGAGTTCCAAGAGATTTCAGCACATGCAGTTTTTAATTTACTAGAAATACTAATTTGATTTTTGTACATGCTGTTATTTCCATTAACAAATTTAAAATGCCCTATGAAAATCCTACACTGACCTAACTAAATATTATTTATCTAAAAGTAGTAACTTTTCCACAGCATGAACTATGATTAAGACCTTCTCCTAAACTTTATCAGAACTACCATATATGTGAAGTTCTGCAGTTGATCAGATTTTGAGTTCAACAGTTATAACTTTGCACATTAAAAAGTAATTTTAAAAACCATCTTGAGCACTGGATGTCATTTGCTGGAAAAACAGCAATTCATGGTTAACCAGGATGAAATTAAACTTCCTCACATGAAAATGTCAAACTGATGCCTCAAGAAGGCTGGCCTAGAACAGAAGCTCTACAGAGTTTAAAAATAAAGTAGGTATTCATTAAAAGGTCTTAATGGATACACCTTGGGCAGTACAAGAGCCCAGCCAGGGCTACACCCAAGATGTCACAAAATGCATGACTGGTCACAAGGTCTCTCACTTTTATAAGTTTTGGTCCATTTGCATATTGGAGTTAATTGTCCAGTCTAGGCTTTAGCTTATGAAGTCTCATCCTTCTTGTTTTCTCTCTTCAGTCCAATGTTGTTTATGCTCTTAGGCCTGAAACTTGTACCAGTTTCCCTTGGTCCCTGGCTAGAAAAGGAATTTTTTGTCTACTCTGTGAAGAGAGCTTAATATCCCCTAATATGAAGCTCAGAACTACACGCTAAAGAAGCACAGAATCTGAAAAATATAAAAGCTAAAACATAAGGCATCAATCCTCTCTCTAATTAAGCAAGAAAAGCTTTAGCTTTCTCTATGTATACATGTATGTATATATGTGTACATATATGTAGACATATATATGTGCAGATGTGTGCAGGTATACATATATGAATATATATGTGTGTATACATATTTATATAAACATAGATATATATATATATACACACACACATGTATTGGAAACAAAGAAAAGGTAAACCTCTGTCATGAGAAAAGTGAGGAAAGGTGAAGGTTTTGCCTAATTTAAACCATTAATCATGCGTGGGCACAGTCCTTCTTCCTGGCAGGTACTGCTGCTACTTTTTAATTAACAGGTACAACATTCACAGCACAAGATAAGTACAAGACAAGAAGTACAAGTACGGACAGCCACTTTTGTTATGTTAAGGTAGCACGGTCATGAGCTGGAAGATTATCAAGCCTTTATGCTACTAAGTCAACACTCTGCTACTGTGAGGTGTAAGGATGTCCAAAGCATTGGGGCCCCTGGGGCCAAGAGTTTGAGAAGTCTTGAATGTGAAGTCTTGATGCAAGCGAGAAGCAGCCTAAATGTGAGTGTTGATGTCTTCCTGGTATTGGGAGGTCCAGAACTGTAGTCATGTAAACATGATGAGTGTTAATTGCTTGAGGGTAATGACTTTTCTCCGTCTATTGCAAGCTGTGTTCCCGTTAACAGGTGCCAAAATTGCTCTTGCTGACAGGGCACACAGCTGGCTCATGTTCAGCTTGCTGTCCACCAACACCCCCAGGTTCTTTTCAGCACAGCTGCTCCTCAGCAATTATCATTATGAGTAGTTACACTTCCCAGAGGGGCAACCTTCTGCACCTCAATTCATGAATTTCCAGGGATCTTCTGTGATGAGATGTTGACATGCAGAATTTTCATGACACATTTTATTTAAAATGAACTTTAAAGAAAATAGTTGGGATTTTTCTTCCCACTGCCAAGGATATTTTGTAAAACTGGGAGTTAAATTCAAATGCTTTTCTACTTACAAATAAGTGTATTTGTTATAGAATTTATTGAAGGCAATAAAAACAGTATCAACCCAGGTAATTTTTACTGATAAAGTGAACAATACTACAACTTCTGAAATTTTCTGATTGATGTTGCTTTAATTTCATAACTATAACATTGCAAAGAAGTTTGTGTAGTGTGCTTGAATTTCAGATTGTGTTTACCACTTTGTTCTTTCAACGGTTTGGAGAGCTTCTCTTAAGCTGTCTACACACTTAAAAACTTCAGCAGAACTAAGAGGCTTTTAGCAAAACAGCTGGCTTCACTTACTTACGAAGAATAAAAAAAGAAAGCATGTCTGAACCTCATGCTCAGTGGAAATTTTGAGGTAAGGACCACAGAGCAGATGGAGGAACTTTTCTTGCTATTATGGCAACTATGTGACATCACTCAGCTATTTTAAAGCAAAGTAACAAAACAAAACATAACTGTCTTTTAAAGTGTTATGGTTATTGCAAAATTTTGAGTCTTCCTGTACCAGACTGCTTTCTGAGGAACAAATCTGGAGGTATTCTACTTATATAAAGGAATGGATTATAGCCCTGAAAAAGAGTAATATGGAGCCTGAGTTCTGTACAGAATGAAATGTTGAGATTGATTTATGCTGGGAGATTTTATGCCAATTAATAAAAGTATAGAAAACATCTTAATTCAGCAACACCTTTTGGTTTGTAGATTTTTTTGAAAGAAGATTTTTGCAGGGATGGAATATAAAAATTGTAGTTATTATGAAAGTATTGATAACATAAGCTTTGCTGCATCTTTTCTAGAGCAAATCATCCAAGGCATTTTCTATGCAGCATAGACAAGAATATCTGAAATAAGTGAAATTAAGGAGTAAATAAAACATTAAAAGACAGCATGCTGTGAAAACAGGATTGAGCATGTGGCATACAAATAACTGAAAGCCAAACTAGCCTTTCTGGTTCAGTTTTTGAACTCTGTATGTTAATATCAAATGGACAGTTATTTCTTCTTTTAGTTCCTGTCACAAACTGTGTCTAAAAGAATTATCTACCCGGATTTTACAACTCTCTGATGAGGAAATTGGCTCATTTAGCTAGTTGCTTCAACAACTTCCCTATTCAAAATCTGCTTGTTGTTTTGAAGCCAAGGGTTCCAGCAATTTAATCTACATGGTGTCTACCAGAATGAAGA
This sequence comes from Onychostruthus taczanowskii, assembly GCF_017590055.1. Taxonomy (NCBI): domain Eukaryota; kingdom Metazoa; phylum Chordata; class Aves; order Passeriformes; family Passeridae; genus Onychostruthus; species Onychostruthus taczanowskii. The sequence continues at coordinate 224,131 of NW_024497408.1, forward strand.
TGGATTCTTGTAAAAATGATATTTGAAATCCCATTACATTTTCCTTTGGTGAAGTAAAGAGACCAAGTTCCTCATACTTTCTCATACATCTTATACATTATTTCCTACCATTCTTGACATTATTCTCTGAATACTTCCTAGTTTCAACTATCCTGCTTGAAGTGTAGCTATAAAAGCTGAACATGATATAACTATAACTCTCCTGCTACATCTGAATGCAAAACTACTTAACATTCCCCCTTCATAAAACCAAGGACCTCATTCATGTCTGGGTCACAGCTGGGCTGGGAACTCAAAATCTCTTGAATAACTCTTGTGATACTCAGCTATACTCAAGTAGTAACTGTTGAAAAAATACATTGCAATTTTCAGGCCACACATTCTTTGCTTTGTAAATTATACCTTTGCTTTCCCACAGAGGAGTATGTGCTCACTGCATGAAGCTTGACACTTCACACAACCTACTTCACTTTTTACTATTTTACACTGCTCTGCAACCTGCACTTAATTTCAAACATTATCAGTAATGATTTTATGTTCCATTCTGGGTCACAGGTAAAATTTATGAACAGTGTATGAGAAAGGAGGAATACTTACCTAAATAGAAATTTGTGGTTTTCAGTAGGTGAAGCTTCTTCTTCCTTCACTCAGGTTTAAGTACTGTAGGGAAGGCTTTTTGAAAATAATACCATTTTTATTTTCTAATGGAGATCTCCAGTGTGCAAAGTCAGAATTGAACACTTAGGTAATTAAAGCTGGTTTTTAATAAGAAACTAAATGTGGAACAAAAGAAACAATTTAAAGATTATGAAATATGCAAAAGGCAGAGAACTAAATTGCAATTCTTTTCTATTCATGTAATAATTTAATATGGAATAAAAAGCCAAATTCATGTGTGAATATATACACTTTATGTTTAAAAAAATATTGGGGATAAAACTGACCAAATTATCTATGTTATGTGAAGAAATTATTCTGGTAAAAAGAATAATTTGTATGCATATCATGAAGTCTGTTGTCACATGTAAAATGAGGATGTTGAGGTTTTAGCATGGTTTGTGGGGGCACAACAAAGTTACATCTGTTTCTGTGCTGGTGTGGTTAGCACAAAATATGTAGACTGAAGAGACATTAACATTTTTTGCCTGAAGTGATAAGCTGACTGGGTTCTATTCTGAGAGTCATATATCACATATAGATGCTTTGACCTGCTACCCCTAGACTTTCCTTTCAAAATGTGACTGTCTTTAATCAAAGAAATAAATCTGCCATTATTGACATCAGGTTCTAAAAATCTGAAAAAATATTTATTGCCAGATTTCTTTATCTGGTCTCTTAGTTGTTGTCTAAGCATTCCTCTTTTTTTATATGCTGCTATTGCTTTTTTGATACAGAATTGTTTTATAACTCAGAAAGGCAATATAGAAACCTCACAAGGAACATCATCATTTGTGGGTAATATACTATCTCATGCATACTCAGCTAAAAAGTAATAAAAACATATTAAAATGAAAAAATATTCTGTGCAGATAACATTCTTAGCAAAGTGTAAAGGTTTGTGGCTCCCTATGGGTTATATGACTTCAATGAGATTATTTGTATTCTTAAAGAGCATCATATGTTCAAATACTTTGCTGAATCAAAACAGGGAAGAGACCATTTAAACATTTTGTGCAATTTTTATGAGAATAACGATGAATGCAGAAAAAAAATATACTCCAGAATGAAGGAGCAGTGTTCAGATACGAGCTACTAAGTCAGTGTAGAAAGCTGAAGGTTTGCTAATATCTTGGGCAGCTGGCAGACTAAAAATTAGACCCTATACTGAGTTCAGATAATCACAGTTACCAGTTTCCTATGTTTAGTCTTCAGAAAACTTGGTACTGTAGATTAGAAGAATGCCAGAATACCACTGAAAGCCAAGAATTTTTATGCAACTCCATTTTCAAATCCAGGGGAATTATTTACAAAGAGTATTCTGAAATGTATGTCACACAGGTCCATGAAAAAATCGTTCCTATCAACTTAGAGTCAGCCATCACTAGACACAAGAGAATGGAGAAATTGGATAGAACTGCATTTAAACAGGAAAAACGGGAAAACCCAGTAAGACTCAGACTTCAAATACATAAAGAAACACCCACTTAAGTTGTAAGGAGAGAATTTGACCAAGGCTCTGCTTAATCTGCCAGAGAAGCCAACATTCTCCAGGTGTCATGGTCTGCCATAGATATTTTTAGACAAGCACCTATCACACATAAAAGTCTGCAGCACGCCTGGAGTATGTGGTGCCCTTGAACACACTGAGGGCACCTCAACAAAAAAAGGACAGCAGGCGGGTCTTTAGCAGGTGGTAGAGTTGAGATGTACTGCAAGGTTAGAAATAGAAAGGTTCAATGGCAAAGATTCATCATCTCCACTGTCAACAAACAGTCCGTTTTCATGAACATGATTTATCCTGGTCTTAGAGAAAACAGTTTTCATTTAAGAAATTGCAACATGCTTTAAAAGACTAATTGATTACAGCATTTAGTTCATTAAAAATTAATTAATTAATAAACTGTACATATAACAAAAGCTGAATAGATAGCTTAGTACATTTAGAAGAATTGGACATATTCTTTTCTTTAACCAAATCTTAATGACGACACTACCATCTCTGTTTAAGTTTAGAAATTGGTTTAATTTTATTTAGAAATATCATCAGACTATTTAAGATGAGCAAACCATAACTTTCCTTTTTTGTGGTTTTATTGTTTTGCTTTTTTGAATTTTAAAGTAACAGAAAATGTGTAGTTGGAGTGGGATTTTGCTCTTGCAACAATAAACAAAAAACTTCTCATGGAAGAGAGGACTGGACCTGTAAGACACATTTCTTACAGACTTTGAGAAAAAAGATTTCTTAATGTTCACAAACAGCAATTTTTCATACATTTATGTCTTCACATGTGTTCTGCTCCCAATCAGTTGATTGTGCTTCTTTGGATCTTTGGAGAAAGACTTTTATATCCTATGAAAAGGAAAAAGGAAATATTAAAAGTAATTTCATGTTGTAGCCTGAAAACTGCAGTAATAACACCTTAAAACTTGCAGTAATAACACCTGTCTATCTTCGGGGTGAGCTTTCCACTGACTAGATTATGGTGAAAAACTAACTTCAGTGGAGATAAATTACAGAGTCCCCACGTTACAGACAATGTCTTCCAGCAGGGCACTGTAACTCATTCAGCTGAGGTGCTATAATATCACTGAGATAATGTTTTCATGGTATCCATGGGACTTAATTTCCTTTGGTGGTTCTACCAAACAACACTATGTTAAAATGCAACTCTTAAACTGAGATCTTAAACATCTTCTTAATATGTAAAGAGAGGTATCAAGAGTGTTGTTTAAACCAGTAAATGTTATTCAGAACATACAAAGACAAATTGTTCAATTAAGTGAGGGTTTTTTAGTATGTCATATTTCAGACTGAACTTTAACAACAACTCCAGGGAAAAGATACTAAAAATATAAGTAACTAGTACTTTGAATAACATATACCCTCAGTAGGTTAATTTTATGCTTTGTTCTTTATACCATATTGTCTGATTTGTTAATTTTCAATAATTTTGTATTAGCAGAATCTTTTCCATTTCCCATTTCAGCAACACTATCCATTGTAGGATGTGTAAGTAGGATGAACAAGGAATTTCTGTTTTTAAAAATAACATGCTGAGCATTCAATACAAAGATAAATATTTAACTTTCTAGCATCTGATACTGTCAGAATACACATCTTTTCCTTTAGGAGAATAATTAACAGTCAGATTTTTTATTTATACGTAGTATTTTTATACACATGTAGTGCAATATATTTTGTGCATAATTTGAAGATACAACCTTTTCTCAAAAGCAGAAACTGCCTGTATGTAATGATACCTCACAAATTTGCAAAATACCAGAAGCATTTCAGTGAATACAGAACTATGCTAAAAGAAATATTACCAGTCACTGGTTTTAGAAGGTTGCACTAATATTTAGCTTTGATTCTAGGAAACACATAAGGAGGCATTTTTCAGCAAATTGAGTCAGAAAAAGTAGTTTCAATCCTGGTTAGATATAATAAATATAAAATAAATAAAATAAATAAATGTAATGTAAAAAAATAAAATAAATGTAGTACCAAATGCTACCAAAAAACTGGAGATAGAGTGCTCCAACAGTTTTACTATGTCCATCTTTAATGAAGGAAACATTTTTTTAAGATGAATACATATTATTTATATTTCTTTAATATAAGAAACAACCTCTTTTATGTACATTAAATTTTCTAAGATTATTTAGGGATGGGATACATCATCAAGAGAAGAATAACATAGGTCTCTTTTTTCAATGAGGTACTTAAACACTGAGTTAGATTTTCCTTTTCTTGCACACTGGGACATTTAAAACACCACATGAAAAAAGCTACTCCAGTTTCATAAGTATTACAGTTACAGCTTATGACTAAACAGTGATTCAGCAGTACTTTTTTCTGTCAAAACCTTGACACAGGGTCCAGTTCATAAGATGTATTTAATATAATCTGTATGAACTGTCCCTATGACAAGAAGCTCTTTCACTTTCTGAAATGATACATGGAATTCTGAATGTTTGATGTGTAACATTAAATGGCTGCAGCAGGTACAAAAGGTTTTGTTTAGACAGGTTCTTCAACATACTAATAAACATTTTTCCAAAAAGCCATGTTAACTACACATTAGAAATCCTGCTTCAGTGGAACTCCTATCTAAAAGAATACCTGGATTATGTTACTGAAGTGATTAACAGAATGAACAACATTAACAGCATGAACAGCAGTAACCATATGACAAACAATTTAAATGGAACAAGAGTAATGCAAGGGTCTGTGCTAAATGTATTCAAAACATAAACACACAGAAATATGATGTGATATCCCTATTTTCAGTAAAAGTGCTTTTTTAAAAGGGCTATTCAGGATTTGAAAGCAGAATAAGAAATATAATGCAATCCAATGCATAATATTTTTGATATTAATAAACTGCTAATTATCAAACTACCTTATCTTCAGTAATCATAAGAATGCGGTTTACTCAAAGTAACAAATACTGCATTAGGCATTAAGAATTATAGAAGTAGAATATATCCCAGACTCTTTCTTTAAATTTATCACAATCAAAATGCAGAATTACTAAAATATGTGGTTGTTTCTGAATTACCATATCTGTGACAGTCTCAGAACAGATGGTAAAATTTGCAACAATAAATAATGAGGCCTAAAGAAAACCCCTTAATTGACCGAAGCTAATAGATGAACACATGCAGTGGAAAAAGCAGATTGCTTGCTTCTCCCATTTGATCAGCTGGTGTAATAAAAATCTTCTCTCATTTATTATTAAAGTTATTCAAAGAAAATTTAATTGAGCATGTAATGAAGTTCCTTCATAAACACACACATGTGTCATCTGCCTGTTCTCATGGAATAAATTTTATCTGATAACTGAAAAAAATGTGTTGATATTGGCAAACACTTGAAAGTTCTAGTTAGGACCAGAAAACCTTGTAATCAGGTCAGAAAAGACAAGATGAAAAAGCAATAGAATTTCTGGGCATATTAATTTGTAGACATTTGTACTAAGGCTGACAGAAAGGTCACCATTATGTAGGATGGTGCCAGTCCACTAGCAGAGAAAACAAAATCCCTGCAAAAGACAATAAATCTCACATGGAAAAAGTTTTTTTTTTGAGATATGACAGATAATAATAGTTGAAATTGAACAGGCCATCAAGATCCAAAAGAATTAGGCATCCTAACTTAAACTGGAAAAATTGTAAGCTAGATGTTCCCTTTATAGTTTTCAGCGAAACATTTTACTTTCTGCTGTTTATGACTGCATTAGTACAAACATTTTAACTTTTAGAAACCACACCCTGACTTGCTATAATTATCTTGTAAAAGATCTCAAAATAACAGCACTGTGGTTGACTTTCATTTTTATAGAAATCTCTGAGGAGAATTTTTGCAAAAATAATTGATGCTAAAAATATTGTCTTGGAAAGACGAAAGTTCACCTGCTCCCCAAATAGGGAATTGATACAGGAAAAATCTTCTTTGGGTCTGTATGCAATAGACCAGAATTGCCACCTACTTAAAACAATGGCCCCTGGGTCTCTATGCCTGTTTGCTTGTGAATAGAAAAGTTTTTTGCTAAACCTCAGTATTGATGTCATGCATAAAACAAAACTCTGTATTTAACAGTACAGTCAAGCAATGAAATAGTTTGGGCTTAAGAACAGAAACCATAGAGTACTATATTTGAGATACAGTCAGTATAAACCTTTTCAAGAGGAAGTTCTGAGTATTACAAATGATAACTGAAGCTCTGCATCACCTAACTGTTGAGTCAGGAGATACAGGAATCAACAGAATCTGCCAAATAAGCGGGAAAATGTCTCATTTAAGTGGAATGATACCAGTATATAAACAAGATGGGAACATCTCTGGGCTTCAGTATGTGCACTGAAACCCTCAGTTACTGCCAAAATTCATATACAGTATCCTGCAGCTTTTCTTATAGACTGACAATTTTTATACCTGAACTGCCCTGAATATATCCTACCAGCCAGAAATAACACAGGTAATTGATGGCAGCTAATACAATTTAAAAATGCTCTACAATCTCCTCTTTAAGCTATGTTACAAAGTACCTCCTAAAAATGGTAAAGGAAAATCAGAAATTTCAATTGAGTGTAAATATGGTGCATTTGATTTTCAGCCATTGGTCAGTGTGAAATTTTTTTAACAAAGAGCCTCTGTAAGTTGCCCAGCAGATAGGTAAGGCTTTACTCAGTTTACACCCTAATTAAATTTTACTTTAGGTTTCATCACGTTTGGTCTTCATGAAGAGGCTGCATTATGTTAAATGCTACAAAGTCAGTGAGCGTTTGTGTAAACAACAGTTCTAGAGAGCTGTTTTAAAACATGCTTTGGTCTGCAAGAAATTCAGTGAGGTTGGGAAAAAAAACAAATTAGAAAATGCAGTATTCAATTAAATAAAAAGAGTCAGGAAGAAAGAATGGGGAAGGGAAGGGAAGGGAAGGGAAGGGAAGGGAAGGGAAGGGAGGAATGACTTAACATTGCATTGCATCTGTCTTCCCAAATTGACTGAGACCTCAATATAGGCAAGATGGACATACATGGATAGTTATAATCTTCAATTTTATTGTCTTGTCATTGTCTTGCATTTCCTGTCACTTTCTACTGCAGCAAATGGATTCTTAACCCTCACTTTTACTGATTAAATTTATTATTTTATTTTTATGTTTTATCTTTTATTGATGTTTATGAGTGATACAATAAATGCTGGGCAATTCACATCCTACAAGTGAGGAATAAAATTAAGAAACAGCAAGTTACTCCTATGCTATCATGTATCTTTCTCAGATTTACATTTTGTGGGATGCTACAGGGGTGATCATCTAAAACTTGTGAAGACTGTTTATTGTTTATTGACTGTTTATTGTCCCATTTGAGTTGGGACAGGCACATGCAAGCATGCTCTCATCTTCTCATGCTGTTTTCTTACACTTTGTGTATCAAGTAATTTTGCCATAGTTTGATATCTTAAATAGGGTGATTCTCTGGCCCAAACCTGCCTTTTGTGCAACTGTTTTAATGCATGTTTAAACATAGGTGCAGGCAGCAGGGAAGCTCTAGACAGTGGCAGGGAAGAACACTTGGACCTGTACTGCCTCCGCATGCCCTTTTCTGCTGCCTGGTTGGCCTGGGGTGGAATGGGATCTACCACATATCCTACAGTGTCCTGCAGTATGATCCTGTTGGGAGGATAATTCAACCAGACTCCTTTCTGTGGATGGGGAGAAAGGCAAAGCCATATTAGGCAGTTCCAAGCCAGCAAGACTTGCACAATAAACAGGTCTGAAAGTGGCCCAGTCTTTGATGGATGGAATTTTCACAGAAAACAAAAAACCTCATCTACCCAACAGCTACAGGGCTGTATAGCTGATTTACATTGCAAATTGACAGTGTCTGCATTAATTACATGTATATTTCCGGGACAATGCAAATTTAAGCATGTATGCTTACAAAGTCTTTGGTCCCAGACAGGAATACTTACAGGTAGTTTGTATTCTTGGCATGTGTTAATCAAATTTTCCATGAAAGGATGCTTCAAAAGGAGTTCAAATGCAATGGGTGTCAGATCTTCAGCACCTAATTCTTGGTACATCTTGATGAAATGCTTTAAGTAAAAATAATATGTGGTCAATTTCTTGTAAAAAAAAAACAAAAACAAAAAAACCTGTGGAAAAGCAAAGATCACAGCATATTTTTTTTAACATATGATTCAAGCTATAAAACCATCCTTGAATCAATCTGCCTACCTTATCATAGCTCTCTGCCTTCTCCAGACTGCTAAATCTATGCCAATCTTCATCTTTATTTCCTCTAGTATGAAACACTTTGAGTAGAGATGCCACTGAAATAATTTCTTCACCTGTGTAATTCAAGACTTCTTTTTCATCCTCTATTAAAGTCTTTTCATTTGACAATATGTTGGGACTTGAAGAATCCTAAAAATTTAGGCACAGTTATCATACTTGGGGATAAACAGTTTATCAGTAGATGATCGATTTCAGTGAAAAAAACCAATTAAGAACCAATGGATTACAATTCCAAACTTCAGTTCTTACATAACAAAAGTCTTCAACTTAAAAAAAATTATCTACTTCACCATAGGATGGAGGAAAAAATCCTGACAGTCCAGAAATAGCCATAATCTTGGCATGAAGAGAAATTGAATAGATAGCTTTTTCCAGGAATGTGGCCAACATTGCACAGAAAATCCAGTATTTCTCAGAGCAACAAAACATTAAATATTTAATAGTTACTAACTACAATACCAATAAATTTGTGTTTATTTAAGGAGTAAACTTGGTAATTCTGGATGTTCACATGAAACAAACCAGCATGAGTTTTCTAGTCCAAATCCAGTCACTGCAAGAACTCTGTTTTGGCCAACAGTTAACTAGCTCTCCACAGAAATAGGAATTTTCTAGTTTATGCAGAAAAATTAAGTTTACTTTAAGCAAGCAACTAGATAATTTTATAATAATTTTATAAATAATTCTCTTTGGTCAAAGAGAAAAAAACCCCTAAAACTAAATAAAAAAAACCTGCTGCAGAGATTTGTGAACACAAAGGTGAGAAAGGACGTCACATAGGTGAACAGTGCTTCGACTAGATTACATCACAATGTAGACTAACCACTAGCAGCAGGAATTGCATGTAATTGAACAAACCATTTCTTTCCCCATTAGGAGGCAGAGACTGCTGAGGTTCAGTCACACCTGTGCTGTGTGCCTTGGGCCTTAATGCATTTAATTTTGAGCACAGGAGGGGTACAGTCATTTACATTCTTTTTAACACACAGTAATCAAGGTTACAGAAATATCAGCACTGAAGTTTTTTGGTCTGTCATTGCATTGCTTACACTAAGCTGTGAGACCTACACAACCAATAATAACATTATTTAGACATAAAATGAAGTTAGTAAAAGAAGTTTCAAGAATATGTTAGTCTGAGCTTCTCTTAACAACATGAAGGCTCCAGATGTACTTCTGCAGGCAGATACCAATGAGAAGATGTTACAATAGCCAGCACAGAACAAGAAAAAGAGAAGCAGCAAATTAGGTGAAGTTCTGTAAGTGCTTATGTATGAGCCAGCTGCCTAAGGTGTAAAACTTCTTAGAGATGAGCTAGATAGCTCTTTATATTTCACTGATGAATGTTACACTGATAATATTTGCTACATTTCCAGTACCTGGAGTGAGAATTGAGATATTTCCATCACATGTAAACAGCCACAGGGAAACAAAGGTTTAGGTTCTTAATTTGATGCTGAAACCACTTTCAATGTCTTCAGGACTCTGTGTATTTGATGCTCCCCTTCACTTGGCTCAAACCTGACAGAATATCAATGCACCATTTCCTTTTCCCCACCTTGTGTTTGCAGAATAACCTTCATGAAATTCTGTCTCTACTAAAGAGATTCTGTCTCTACTAATTGTGTCTCTACTCTCTCTCATTTACTTCAGTGGTATGGGATTTCTTTTGTTGCCTTCTGTCCATACTCAACATTATCATTTAAGTGCATAGGCATGGAACAAAAAGGCATTAAAAATTTAAAAAATGAAAATATTTAAAAATACAATACTAAAATGATGTTTGAAAATCAGTCCAGTGATTCTGTGCACCAGCCTAGACAACTATAAAGTTAAAGAGAATCCATATAAGCAAGATTTGTTTAACATCTAATTCTTGGATATTCCTAGGTTTCTGAGGGACTCTCCAAGGTGAATTAGTCACACAATTTGTCTGTTTAATACACTGTGGGACATAGATCAGACATAGCACAGATTCACAGAGTCAATGCCTTGAGTAAGAAAGCAGGCATGAGGAAATGCTCAGCTTAGAAGGGACATCCCTTTCTTCTCAGAGATCCAGTTAATTCTGGGCTGAAGACAAATGCTCCCCTTCACTCGTGACTCACAGCCTTAAGAATTTGTTGACACATAGGTGATAATGCCAGTCTCTTACTTATATACCACCAAATTTCCAACCAAACAGATGAAACCAAGCAGAAAATGGCAAAGAGGAGAACAGGTTGTGTAGCTTTATATCCAGTGAGATGAAAGTTAGAACTTTTCACCAAAATATGGGAAATAAATACCACAATATCTAATTGGGACCACTCCGTGCTCTCCTTCTTCCTACAAAATGTGGAAAGTATTATTGTCTTATTGTCTCATTCAGTCTCTCCAGTGTACAAAAACTCTGTTATGCCAAACAAAACACAGGGAAGTATAGTAACTTCTGTCATCTGAAATTATAAAACGCTATTTTGCATATGTAGATGATTACCCTGTGTAGTAAAATAATGCCTTTTCTATGCTGTTTCTAGAAATCTCAATCATACTTTAAGTTCTGGGCAAATGCTGGAGTCACTGTGGTTGCAACAGGGCAATAAATCATTTTATTATCTTGAACAGCAACCTCTTTCCAAAGTGAGTACAGATAAATAATTTATATCTTAAAAAATAACTTATACTTCAATAAATATAAGTATTCACTAATAAGTAACTGATGCATGCAGTGGACTAATTCCAGTTTTGAGACTTTAATAAAAAAAACATACTTCAGAAATACTAATAATGTTCAAATGACTAGTTTTCTTTGATTTAACAATGCATGCATCATGGCTGAAAAAATAGTTTAAAAATTATTTTGTATGAAACAAATTATTATTATACCTTCTGGTTTACAGATAAACCTAAACAATTGGAAATAACATGACAAAGATGCATCTGGATACCCTAAAGAAACGTAGTGGAAAATAAAGTAAGACCAGCAATAATACCCGGCCTTACATCTTGAGATAACATTACTGTAAGTCACACTGCAGTCTAATTCCAGAGGATTGACAGCTGGTCAATGAAGCAAAAGAATTACTTCCATTCATATGCACAAGGAGTAATCACCAGTAAATATCTTAAACTTTCATTAATGGCAAGCAAATTTCCAGACTTTTGAAAGAATCCTTCTGAGTATTATTATCAATGCAATATTCCCATGAATTCAGTTAGACTACTTGTAAGGATTGGAGCTACCCAGGATAAGCAAATATAGAAAAATATAGGTAATTTATAATTTGAAAGTACTACTTTCAAATTATATTATTCTATTATATATTATTCTAATATATTAATACTATTCTCTAGTATTTTTCTGTAATATTTTACCACACATGGAAGGGAAGCTTTCTTTTTTCTGTGAATATATGCTCCAGTAGCAATGCTAAGTGCTCTGTATACACCTTCAACTGGATCAGAGTGGGAGGCGAAATAAAGCAGCATCTCAGTATAGTCCAGCAGAGCAGGGTCTTTTTTGGTATCCACAAATAAATGGAAGAAAAACTACAGAAGGGCAAAAAGAAGCAAATTAATTTCTATACGTGAACTTAAATGAAATACAAATCAAGGACTGTAGAGAAAAGCATGAAATACAGTAATTACTGCTAATAAGAGCTACTCTGCTTAAGAGCATATTGAGACTGTACAAACCAAGGCTGTGATAAATCATAAATATGTGTTAAGTAATTCAAGGAAAGAGAAATTGAGTTTCACAGAAAAGACAGAAGTTAATAAAACCTTGTATCATGACAAATATGTTCAAAGCATTTTTTGTATTCAGATTATTATTAGCCCCCTCTTTCATGGAAAATTCTGTGAGCTCAGATGCAGTGATAATTTGCCTCCCATTCTTTACAAAGCTGGTTGCTGTGTAGCAAAATTAATGCCATTCAACCAAGAGCAGGAGTAATTAAGTCTTTCTGAGCAGACTATGATTTAGAATGCTCAAGGATGACTCTTGGATTCCTCTCTACATTATTCTGAAGCACCACTTGACCTGAAAAAAAATCCAAAAAAATGCAGCATTTATTGAAAAAAAGAGACCCAAAAACCTCTGAAATGAGACCTATCATGTTTGAATAGCGATTTCTTCAAAATACCGATGTATTCAGTTACCTTTATGAGGTATTTTAGCCTTTCTAAAGACACAGGTTCTTCGCAACTTTCTGTTATGCTTACATCTTCATTTCCATTAAACCATAAGCCAACCTGATTTAATAAATAAATAAATAAATAAGTTTGCTTATTTTCATACATTGAAATAAGGTGGTATTAATACTCTAGCTGTTCAACACAGAGGTTACTAAGAGCCTAATTTCTGAACTTAATCAAACTGAATTTGTTGTTAATATACAATGACGAGAATAATTAAGTAGCTGTTTGTATGTTGTAACAGATACTTGAGAAGTTATTGAAAATCAAATAGGATAGAAGTGAATGTATGCTTTTGAAAAAAGTGAAAATTAACTATGTAGTTGTAAATCTATGCTGCTGAAGAAGCAGAATATGATATGGAGCTTCTATGCATGTCCTGGTTTCTTCATATTAGGACATCCTTTGCTAACCCCTACAGCTTTTGTCCAGACTGTACTTTTAGAAGAAACTGTCCATACAATTGCCTGTGATGCAGGATGGAGCCACGGCTCTCCCCATGCTTGCCTGCTCCCAACAAGATGACCAAGGGTCCTACAGAGCCAGAGCTACAACTGTAAATTAAAAGTGCTCAGAACCAATCACGTAGTACTAGACTCTAGACACAGGAAGGATCAGCTATATCTGGATAAGCATGAACAAACTTCCTACAGAAAAATTAGCCTCTGTGAAACCACATCAGGTTGTACAAACAACATCACAGCAGGGACAACTCATCACCATTACCTGGAGATGGGCCCCAGCACTGTGTAGTTTACCACTGTAGGTGCAGAGAGAGAGGACAGGTGGAGCAGCTCAAATTCACAGTGGGTTATTCAAACCAGTTGTTTTATTGCATATTTACTACCTTGTAATACTGAAGTGATTAAATTAATTGCTCGGTTAATATTATATTTGCAATAGGATCCTGTGATAAAAATGTACGTTCTCGGTCTGCACATCTTGTGACTGCTAGCTTATTTGCAAACTCTTCAGCAAAACTTAAAACAATAGAAAGAGTAAATGCACATAGAACTACAATTTTTGTGGGTTTTCTGGCTTTGCAGAGTTTGTTTCTTAGAAAGTCTGTGGTGGGCAGGGATTGGCAGGTGCTCCTGGAAGTTTTAAATTAATCAAAGAATTTCTGAAAATTACAAGCCTCTGGACTAACACAGTGTTTATTTATTCTTCTTTAAAAACCAATGCTACGTGAGTGGAAAACAAACTACAATAAAGTTTCTATGAAATGTATTCAAAACAGTTGGAAAATTATATTTAATATTGCCAAACAAATACAGAAACTGGCAAGACTGGAGTACCTACAGACACCTATATGTGTATATATATATATACGGTAGATATATATATATAGTATAGCCCAAGAGAGTGAACTAGCAAGTATCTGTTAGTATTCTAAATATGGTTAAAATGCAAAGTAAAAATAAGTGAAAATGAGCAGAATTTGGAAAGAACAAAAATGTAGTCATAATACTCTTTCTGAAAAACCTTGTTGAACTGCGTGACAATTCAAACAGAAGTTGTCTTCAGAAAAATTATCAAAGAATTTTATAATTTTCCATGTATTCAAGGCTTGAGGACTGGTCATGAGAAAATTAATTATTGGAAACAATTTAATAGAAACATTTAATTAAAACGCAGCTGATGAGATGAAACTAAAATCCTTATTTTTGCCTGGAGCAAATTATCTTACTCAGTGTCAAGTAAGTTAATAGCCATCAAAGTGCACACAGAATGGTTTCTTTAAAACAGAAAGGATTTTCACTTGAGATTAATTTATGGCAAAAGTAGGAAAATCAAGTTTAAAGTATGTTTAATTAGCCTGATTTGTGGAATTATGGACAAGATACATATTAGGCCATCAATTTCCTGAAAACACTTTTCACTACAAAGCTCCCTCAGACCTAAAGCATTTAAAATGCAGACTGAATTTCTCAAGCTGAATAAACCAAACAACATATCATTCAGGGAGTTTAACAAAATAAAAATTGATTGAAAAATTAAAAGGATTATAACCTGTAAATAGTGTTCCTGTGTAATGAAGCCTGATCCAGTGACATCAACAGACTTGAAGGCATTCAGTGTTTGGAGGAGTTGTGCCACAGAGGGCATTGGCCAAGGCTGTGCTGCTGCCAGCAAGAATCTGCGCCAGTCGGTAAGTTTTGAGTTCACTGTGAATTCAGATGCCAGATTTTCTAACTACAAAACCAAAACAGCAAATATTGTCAAATATGTACATAAACAGTCTTTCAATATCCTATGTCTCCTTAGGTATTTCCTGGGGGTTCTGCAGTGAGGTTTCACTCAACAAAATAGGCCACAGGCCACTTTGTGTCAACTGCCATGTGCAGCTGATATTGACTCAGTTGAGTATTTCAGTGCCCAAATAGGCATTTATATATACCTTAGCTTGAGAATTTCCTTTTGTAAGTAAGTCCTTTTTTCCACGATAAATTTAAAAGTTTCATGTAAAACTGGTTATTTTAAGGAAAGAAAATTCTACTATTAAAATAAAGATAGGATTTATAAACACTGAAAGTTCTCAAAGAATACAGAACATGGGATACATGCACATTTGGTCTATTAATAGACAATATTTGACTGATAGCTTTCGTTGAATAATTAATTTCCTGTGCTGAGATTAGGTTTTATATAGTCAAGATGACAGACATGACTAGTTTTCACTAAACTCTCTGGAACTACACCACTTTAACATTAAAATGTTTTACTCATGCACTTAATCTGTGTAAAGAATATATGAATAAAGTGATGAAATCATGTGAAATCCAATTAAAATCTTAATGTGAATCATGGTTTACTGTCAGAAATAGTTATTAAAACATGCTAACACAAGTAAATATTTTCATTCTGTAGGTTTGCCAGTAACATCTGATGTTTGAATCTGAAAGAGAAATTAATTCAGTATGGAGGATTTGAAAGTTTTCATGTTTCTAAATCTGAAAACCTTGGACGGCATCTTAAGGACTAATATAATTTGCAAATTGTAAATAAATAAAGTGCTGACAAAATGTCTGGCACAGTGACTTCCATGATCCTTCCCTAGTGAAACAGAAGAATTTTAAAGAAAAACTGATAATATCTTATTATTATCTTCATTTTATCATAATAAGGACAATGCTGCCTCTCCTACACAAACCAATACTCCAGTTGAAGAGAATACAGGGGTTCACTTACATCTGCAAGTGTTAAATTCTTCCATGCATCAGGAAAGCAATTTATTCCAAGATTCAAATTAACCAAGTCACTAACAGCTTCAATAAATAATTTCTTTGGTAAAAAACCTAATAAAAATCAATATAGAAATCTGTTTAGACATTACATAGACCTCTTCTTAAAAAAAAAAATAAATTTTAATGGCCATATGAGAAAGTTATTTACTTTCCTATTACGCACTATTGATAATGCTAATATTTTCCAAACCAAACAAAATCTCCTTATTTAAAATTAATCATATGTGACCTATCTAATAGCAAAAATTTCAAATATTTCACTGCACTGCAATTCTTCTGGTACTTGCCCTGATTTGCACTAAAATCACTAATCTATCCTCACATGGTCTGCACTGACAGTTAATGAGCATTCACAGACACCAATCTCTCAGAGTTCTGTGTATTGAATACCTACCAACACTTTCTTCCACTCTGCTTTATTTTAATCTATCATAAATCCATCTTCACTCTTTGAAGCAAGTGTAAGCTAGAGAATAGGGTAGAAAACATGCACTGTTGTCTGTTGAATTCTGAAGCAAAATTCAACTGTTTGAAAAGCTTCTCAGAACTCACATGTGGGAGTTAGAAATAGCTCCATTAATTTTATTTTTAAAGAAATCCAAAGAAAAAAATCAGTTAAGTGCAGCAAACCCAATTTTTTTTAAAGCAGGAATAGATTTGCTTATGAGCAAACTGAAACTTCAAACTTCATGTATGGGATCAAAGCACAAAATTATGTATAAAAAAATTTAAAAACAGATATGAGTCTTTTCTTTCAGAAATGGACTTTGCTGGGTCAGTGAGAGTTTGCTGTAAAACCTCTGCAGTAACAACAAAAAATGTAAAATAAGTTTCAAATTATTTAAATTTTGAGAGATAAAGCTGATTTGGTCAGGTTGTGATCAATTCCATGGCATCAGAACAGGAGTTTTCAGATTACCTTTAAAAGCAAACACAATCAGTGAAATGCTGGGAAGACTTACTTATTCTTTTCCTTTTTTCCAGTCAAACTTCTTGTCCATTTGAAAAGGCAAAGCTGTGCACATTCTATGGCTAAGACACTTTGTTTGAAGTGAAACAGTGAAGTGAAATTTAGGTTTATGAAACAGCTATGTGATAGCAATACAAAGAATGTATTTGAGTATTAATTTCATTGTGTCATTATTCAGAATCAAGTTGCCAATTTGAATTAATAGTCTGCATCTCTGTAGACCTGTTTACCTCCAGTCAGGAAAACCAGGATTAATTCCCTCAGCACATCTTAATACAGCAGAGAAATCCTATACATATATTAACTTGGAGAGAAGAGGACAAAAATAGATTTGGGAAGTTCAGTCTGTTGGGACAGGAAGAAGGAAGGGAGAGACACCTGGACTTGAAGCCTTCATATCCTACCCCCACATTTCAGCATGAAATTAAAAGCTGGGGAAAAAATACTGTCAGACTGGTAACAGTGTTCTGATGTCTTGAAAGTTTTTGCGTTATCTGCATTGAGAAAGTACACATTCTAAAAATTGTGATAATTCATGTACTGTTTCCTGAAGCACCTTGGATTGCTAATATAATAATTTTGAGGTAAATGGAAATTTGTTTTTTTCATGAAAGCTTCAATGAATCAGATTATTTCCATACAGCACAATGAAGCCTGCATCACAGGAGCATCATTACTGGGACACTTCCTCTAAGATTCCATAAACCAGGTAATATTTTAGTGATTCACGGGGAAAATAGGCTATGATGCATGAAGGAGCCATTGAACAACAAAAAATGTCAGGGAAAATTTTTACAACTTCTTTGCAGTATCAGATTTTCTAATGCTTTATCACAAAGAGCCCAGCTAATAATATTTGGCTTTTGTTAAACATTTCCCTTTCCATTTGATCACTGGCAGTCTAACTTAGCTTTCTGTCACAACATCTTATGTTTTAAACTGTTCAACTCCCACTATGATCTCCTTACATGAAAATAAAAGATGTAGTTCCTCTATTTCTTATGATTTTCTGACTTCCTGAAATGAAATTTTGATTTTCTTCACAGAATTCTAAAAGGATACTAATATCCTCATAACACTTTTTGTGAAGCTACCTGACTTCAGAAACATATATTGAAAGTATGAGGGACATGGAATTTAAAGAACTTATCATCAAAACTTAGCATCAAGAACTTAGCATCAAAACAAATGTCGGAGATGGGATTAAAAGATTGCAATCTAAATCACAACTTACATAAACTATATAATTGTTTATATTAACTATAGAATTGCTGATGAGCTGTAGGGCAATTTTTTTTACTTTACCACCTCCTCCTGAAACATCTGATGAGGGACAATTCCAGAGTTATAGTAGTTCAAAATCTTCAAATGGACTGTGACTTAATTCCTCCTACTGATATATGTAGGAGAAAGGAGGGACTCTCAGAGAAACAGAGGAAATCCCACACAAACATGAGGGATGAAATACATTCCTCACTGTGTTTTTAGGATCTTTGCCTAGACTTAGTGGATTCAGGTATATATTACAGAGAACAAACCTGGTTTTGAGTATCTGATTATAATACCAAACAATAGATGACTCATGACTTCAGGTCAAGGGCGGTCAGTGCCCCATAGTCATGGAGAGATGCTGAGAGTGGGCAGCAATACAGATGGTACGCAGAAAAGAATACTGGTGTCTGCAAATGGTACTCTGCAAGTGGTGAAAGAAAATAATGTCTCCTCAGAAGGAAAAAGGAAGACAATTCCCAGAACTGGCTTTTTCCACTTAGAAAGACTCATTTCAAAACAGGTATGCTCTTTACAAAATCCTTTTATAAGTACAAAATAAAAGAAACCAAACCTAATAAGTTTTAGCTGAATAATGTAGGAGATTGAATAGCAAATGAAACGTTTTTAATTAGAAGGAGCAGCAGGCATCTTGTAAAGAGAATCACTATTCACGAAGATTTTGAAAAACTGGGGAGATGGTCAAGGTCAGTAAGTAAGTTTCACCAGAAACAGATCAAAGTACTTTTTAGAAATTGACTGCACATTTTGATACATTTATTACACTGTACATAAAACAATTCCAGAACACACTTCTAGCACACTGGAGAACAGTATTAGCATTCAAAGTGAACGTTAAAAATTGGAGATAAATCTAGAATAAAAGGACACTATCAAATAAAGAGAAATGTCAAGTGCCCCACTGGGCTAACATAATGAGCTGAATAAATGTCCCAAAGGGAATCTTACTGCCAAAGTAAAATTTCTACGGAAAAGTCTCTAAGGATTACAGCAGATTACAAAAATAATAATAACGAGAAAGTACATGGGAAGTTATTGGAAATAATCCCTTTGTGTTTTTTTTTCCCCCAGATGTTAAGGCTCCTGCTATAACACAACTTTGGAAACTCTAGATCAAGAAGGATGGATGCAAACTAAAGACTGCCCAAAAGAAAGCAGAAAGAATCATCACAGGTTTAGAATATATCTCCTGAGATGTGAGGTTGAAGGAATTCTGCTACTTTCATGGATGAAGAGTATGAGAAAACATGCCCCCACCATGCATCATAGAGGTGACTTCAGTGTTACAGATACAGAACCACAATTTTTTGGTTTTTCTTTCTTTTTTTGTTTTCACCTGTTGGACATCCTTGAGATGCATTTTCCAACTTTTTCTGATCTCAGTATAGTTAAAAATCTCCATTTGAAAACTTTGAGGGGAAAAAAACCCTCCTGGTATCATGTGATTTAAAATAAAACCCTTGAATTCACAATTCTAATATATAACAAGCCACATATCTAATAAGGTAATCCATGAAATATATATCCTGTTGCTTATTAGGCAAAGTGTATCTAAACATTTTTTTTTTCTAACTGCAAAATCACAAGTTCAGATATTTTATATAATGCACAGTACTGATCTCTATTTCTGACACAGATTAACTCTACTGGAGTGGACCAATATGCTTTAATGAGGAATTCCTGCAAAACCTACTCAATTTCTGACACATTTTTTATACCCAGAAGAAGCATGAACATCTATGCAAAACACCGAAGACACTGTATGTGTGTGTGTGTATATATATATATATATATATATATATATATATATGTGTGTGTGTGTGTGTGTGTGTGTGTATTTGTGTGGAATAGCATAGCACAGTACACAGAGTAGCTTAGGAGTACAGTAGGGTGTGGGGTATTGGCATTACTACATACATTTCATATTGAAAGTAGAGTTATCTTAATTTAGCAGATTGATTGATTGATTCAAAGGTGAATGACCTCATATTCATTTCTCCCAAATCACCTGTAGTACATCTTCATTTGCTGTTGGAGGAACCAAGAAGGGTCTTTAATGATTTAATTTTAGCTATATTTTGATATAAATCATTGCTATTTCCTTAATGGTAGAAATATAGTCTGCTGGTATGCTTTACATTTTGAAATTATCAAGTAGAAAGGTGCATTTAGAATATGTAGAATTATGAAAATATATATTCTCTAAACCATACTCATTCTCAGCTCCTAAATTAAAAATCAAGATACAGTAATCTTATTGCAACCCTTACAGATATTCTTACAGGGAAATAAAAAGTAGTTCAAGCTCTGAAGCATATTAATCACATCCTGTCTGTAAAAGTACTTGTTATGGGAAGACTAATTAGTGCAATTAATAATTAGGAATGGGAAGATGGATATGTTCTGCCTCTGTAGGGAAGTTTTCAGAAGGACATGCCTGAGAAAGGTCAAAAGGTTAAAGTTTATCTGGTTTGCACATTCCATCAGGGTCTGTATAGGGAGAGCCAGATTTAGCAATAGCATGGTATCTTCTAAAAATATTTTCTACTCTACCCAATGTTATGGAGTTCATGCTCTTCAACATCTGCTCAGCAGAAGCTGTATCTGGTGAAGCAGAACTGGCAGCTTCCATGCAGGTAGCCCAAGCATGAGCTTCACTACTCTGGTGTGTGTTTATAAATTCAAGTTTGAAGTCATCAGTGCCAGAACAAAAATTATGAACATTTTCCCCCAAATCAACATTATGTTTACGACATGGTACACAAAACATTATTCCCCTTTCATCATCATATTTTAACCAGGAATATTCTTTTAGCCATATTTTTGGAAACTGGTGATTCCTCTTTGTTTTCTGACGTTCCAAATCTTTCTTCTCTTTCCCTCTGTCACCAACTTCTCTGTTGCTAGAAGAATTAGTCTTGCTTTTAAATTGCTTCAGTGCTTTTATGGCTATAATTTAAAAAGAAACAACTAAATATAAAATATTTTTTATTTTATAAAATATCAGTTATATATTTTATATTTTTGTCCATTTTTTTCTTGTTAATTTGGGACTAGAGTGTGACTTGAAATGAACAGCCATGAAAGAGAACAAGGAAAGCAGACCTACTCTTAAATCAATTGAAGGCTACCAAGGATTCTTGTAAGAAATGGTCAGTTTTGATTTTGACTATTAAAATTTTGTCAGAGTATGTAACCCATGAAGTGCAGCAACATCAATGCTATTTTTGAAACAGAGAAGAGCAAAGTTATGAAGAGGAATTCAGAATGGTCTTTTAGGTAAAACATCTTCAGAAAATAGTGCTGAAATCACAAACTTATAATGTCCATCATACCTGGCATCAGCAGAAATGTTACCTTGGAGCAAGTCTTTCAATACATAATCAAAAACCTGACACAGAATGCCTAAGATGGTTATGTAGTAGCTGACACGATCTTCTTAAAATGTGTTTGTCTGCAAATGACATTATTACTTCTTTCAGAACTGTATATGCATTCTTAATGACTGAGATTGTTCTGACCTTTCCCCAAATTGTTCTGAAGATGGTCATCCTTGTATTTTGTAGGAGCAAATCCCATAAGCTGACATTTTAAAAATGATATTTCTAGATCCCATTTATCTCCTACTTTTGGCCAGTAATTTAATGATTCTTTTAGTATACCATTGCCATAATTTTAGGACTTCAAAAGGAAAGCAAGAAATAAGCAAGAGAAAATGCACGCAGAATGGAAGTAATAAAATGAGACATCTATTTGTTCACTGGGAAATAACAAAAGTAACACCCGGTAGATGACCTAACATCTGACTCTCCCTCCTTATTGTGATGTCTACGTCAAGAAGCAAAATTAATGAGTACATTAAGCTAATCACAGGGAGAAATGCTATTTCTAGTGCTTTAAAAGGTCTTGAGAAAAAGAGTTTTTGTATGCCATTCTTTTCTACTTTAGAAGAAGGTGCAAATTTATATATATATATATATATACACTAAATAATTTGTGAGAACTGATTGTTCCCATTGTTGACAAAAGCAACAGTTTGTTCCATTCTATTCTAAGCATCCTAAAAGGCCATAATGTTAATAAAAGAAGTTAGAAACACGCAGTTTAAATACATTTACAGTGTGAATGATTCTTGTAAAGAACTTAAAATCTGAGGTAGCAGCTGTGGTCCACATGGAAAGAAAAATGAATTGTCTCAGGAGGTTTTTCTGACATGTGCCCAGTTACCATAAACAGAACCGAAAAGAGGAAGAGAAATATTCCTAATACACAGTAAACATTAAAAACTTCATTAGGCAGACACAAAACCACAAGGTAAGGTGAAAAAGAGATGGAGGGCTGGAAAACTGGACCTGCAACTTGAGAAGTAAAAAGGGTATAAGGGACAAAAACATTCTAACACCTCTAGAGTGCCTCCTCCTTCTTTAGGCATAAGGATACCTGTGGAAATGTGCTGGTGATTAGGGAAATAGGGATCAGGGTAGACCTATGATCCACTATCAGGGATAATATTCCCTGTAAGATTGGCCTTCAGTGTTTCCAACATTTTTTTCAATTGACATGGAGAAACTGGGAATATAAGAAAAGCTGGGATCTGTTGCAGTGATGCCATGGAAAGAATGGAGGATAAAAAAGGAAGCCAGCCTGTACTACATATGAAGCAACCTATGAAGCAACTTCTTCACATTGTTATCAAATGAAATCAAGAAGAAAACCAATGTGGGAAAAGCTACACTAAGCAGAATTGTTTTTCATTAAAATTTTCTTAAAAGGCAGTATCATTCCTTGATACACACAGTGACTGGCAAGCCTTTATATGTTTCAATAAGCAGTGCAGAACTTCAAAAAAAAAGGAAAAAATATATTTAGTGAAGATATTATGAGCATAAGTTTACACTACACCCTGTGAACCAGGTCTGTGACATTTTAAATGGAACCTGTGACATTTAAAGAGCAATCACTATGTCTCAGTTATTAAGGCAGATATACAAAAGAGACTATTTCTTAGTGATACACCAGTCAGTAGAGTATTTTCTATAGGCACTGTATAAAAATATCTCCATAAACAGATGTAGTAGAAAATCTCTATTAAACATTCAGATTATACATTTACACAGGCAACAAAATATTAAGAGACTGTAAACTTATACTAGAGATGAGAATGATGCTACCATTTATTCCCTCATCATCAAATTTTACCAAAACATTTGAACAGATTAATATTCCCTTATATTTTCACTAAGAAAAATATTTCCATAGCAGTTCCTGACTAGAGCTTTGGATAATAATCCATTGTAAATTACACAAAAGACTCTGCAGAAATTTTATAAGGATGAATGAGTGAAATATACCCTGAGGGCTGAATTACATTCTTTTAACTTAAGGACTCTAAAAAGGTAATAATATGGGATACTTCTACTCTTAGATGAAAAAGATGGGAGTCTTAAAAATGCGATACTTTTCATCGAAGTTGTTGATAGACTCATCACTCTGTACAGTCAATTTCACTGTAAATATTTCCATAATTTATTCACTAATTATTACTGGTGCTGCTATATGTCCAATCTTCATTAAATAGCAAGAATTGGGATTTTAAACTTAGAAGCACTGAGAATTAAGGCATTTTTGTTGCTGCACAGATGTAGTGAGGGGTGAGGTCCTCTGTCATGCTGACTGAAATCTTAAAATTGTATATATGTGTGTAGATATATTTTTTTTCAAATGCACAGAAACAATACAAACATGTTAAATATGTTCCACAGATTTCTGAAATTAAACGACATACACGACTTAGTAAGAGACATAACAGGAGATGTAAATTAAACTATTGGTAGAATTGCTAAGTTTTTACCAAGAAAGAGATACTTCCTCTGCCCACAAACTTAAAAACTTTCATATTTTAAAGTCTTAAAAATAGACATGGAAGATAAACAGTCTTTAAAAGATGTAAGTTAGAGATGATGAAACTATTCCTATGCTCTCTCTATGGACTTCAGTCTCTATTTGCATCAAAGTCAGGCAATTACTATTCTTCAATTGTTTCTACAACAGTGCTTGGGGAAAGAAAGCATAATCTGTAGACATTATTCATTGTCATCACATAATCCTGACTCAATAAAAGACTACATTGAAAAGGTAACATTTCAGCTGAACTACATGCACACTTCAATGTAACTGTCTACTCCAAATCTACCAATACTGTAAAATTCAATTCACAAGTTCACAATTTGAAAACAAACAGCAATGCAATATGGCCATTGGTTGTCCCTTGTGTTTACATCTTAGCAGACTTATTTGACAGTTTTATAAAAAAGCATTTAAAACATTTTTGGTTATTGGATATAGAATCTTTTTTAACCTGGCTGGTGTCTATTCTATCTAATTATAGAAAAATTTTTATAATTAAACTGAAGGTTCATAAGGATCATGCCCATGAAAAAAAAAAAATTAAAATGCTCCTGTGTGATTCAGTCATAAGATAGAGAACAAATGTGGCACAGAATCTACTTTGATCTGCTTGGTAATGCAAAACCACACCCAAATTGCATTCTCTGAAAGAACTTTAGAAGAAAAGGGAGACATTCCATATATATGCTAAATGAAATGACAAGAGACATGGTTATAGAAGATCATAGTGCTCAAGGAAATTAAAGGGGATGAGATCTAATAGATATTTTAATTTTGTTGATGAGAAAAGCATGCATTCAAAAAGACTGGAAGAGATAAAATAAAAAAGGTAATGTTATTAGCTCCATTTAAGAGTCATCACAGCTCTTCCTAAGAAGAAGCACTCTGAAGGTAATATATTAGAGCACTGTTAAAAACGTGATCAAAGAGTTAGTGAAATTAATTAGTGTTGACTTTGGGCAATAGCACTTGGGATAATAATAAAACAAAAAATAAACTTCTTTCCCAAATAAAGACTGTCAGTAGGTAGGGAGGTCCAGCACAGGCTG
Organism: Onychostruthus taczanowskii; assembly: GCF_017590055.1. Classification (NCBI taxonomy): domain Eukaryota; kingdom Metazoa; phylum Chordata; class Aves; order Passeriformes; family Passeridae; genus Onychostruthus; species Onychostruthus taczanowskii. Next base: position 249,240 of record NW_024497408.1, read on the forward strand.
GTTTTTTGTCATTGGTACTTAGAATGGAGAATAATGTGCTTCCATGGAGAGCCAAGTGTGCAGGACAGCAAAAAGTTGTCTGTGAAGAATCAGCAGTTCTTTAAAACTTTAGATTCCTAGGAAACACAAAACTGTTTCATAAGAATTTTTCCATAAATATCAAACATTTTTGAAGTATACTGGCACTCCCACTTTTATCTTTAATTTTGGCAATTTATTAAATATATTTTGAAAATATTTCCTTTTGACACTTGTCAAATATCTTGTGACAAACCTGTTGACATGTTAATTTCTTCTAATATAATTACCCCCTCCTTTGTTACTCCTTGTTTGCTTGCATTTCTAAGTAAAAATATTCTTCATGTAATCTCCATGATGCTTTAGAAAAGCCTAATTTCCAATTTTCAGAACAACTTCAGGAAATTTATTATTTACTACTACTTCTATTTCAGTACAAGCAGATAGGTAGATGTATTCTATTTAGACTTGCCCAATAGCCTATGCCACAAGTGCTTTTTTATGAGGATTTCCACAATGAATACTGAGAGATATGCTGGAGGAGGTAAGAATAAGAAAAAATAAGATGTTTGGCAGCAAATCTAGATCTATTTGGAGGTTCTCCAAGGCAGGGGCTTGTTTGTTACCTTTGGGTATCTCCTTTAGAGATGCTGTTCAACAATTTCACTGCTGCTGTGCTGGGTGCTTTAGTGTTTTCCTCTCTTTTGTTCAGTGAGAGACTAACTACTGAGAAGTGTATTTTTTGTTGACCATTCTATTGAAAAAGGGGAGACAGAAGCCTATGAAAAATTTTCCTGATGCTTTAGAAAAGAAAGGAGTATATAATGAAGTGAAGGGGTCACCTTAGGAACCTAGGATGTGATTTATCTTGTCTTAAAATGTGTAAGAGACTGGGGGGAAGTATTTTAAAGATGACTTGCACAGCTTGTGCTTTCCATCCTATTTCAGCTATCCAAAAAAGGTAATAGTCACCAAACAGAAGATAAATACATGGGGTATAGGACATTATTTTAAACAATAATTCTTTCCCATTGTCTCAGAGAACAAGCAACAGCATTCTTTTACAGTCTTGTGACTGCTAAGACAAAAAAATCCCTTTTTCGGATAGTCATGCAAGTCATGTTGGGTCATTTTATTGAATACAATATTATTAAAAGAGAAATACTGTAGAATGATAAAGACTTCGATTGTTTTCCTGCTAATTATCACAAATTTATGAAGAAAATAGTTGTTCTGTCCTAAATATGTCACAAATATTAAAGTTTGTAATAGAAAAAAAATTTTTAAGTATCTTAATCATGAATGATCAAAAACCAAAAAAAGCCCTTTTAAGTGGAAATACCAAGTAAACTGGTATCTGTGTTTCATTCTGTGGCACTGCAAATGATCACAAACACACAGATTTTTAGTTTCGTGTGCATTATATATGCATTACTATCTGCAGAATAGGTCTCTACAGAAGATTTTGAAATGCTTACACACACATCTACATTCTTAGACTAGAGATAACATGATATGCATCTCTCTACAGAAAAACTGTCATATCTTTTTCCCTAAAGTGGTTTTATATGCAAAAGGAAATTGGAATTGCTCAGTAAATATACATGAAAAGAATTTCCCAATAAAGAATTAAACTCGACTTCATTGTGCCTTTGTGGCCTTATTACACTGGAAGAGTTAGATCTTGAATTGTAAGCACTTGTTTACACATTGTATTTCACAATTTTACTGGTAATAATATTAACAGTATAATTTTAATATGGAACACTGGTAATGAAACAGTCTGCAAATACATGTGTAACTACTTCCCATCTCAGTTTAAAACTGCCTTACCTAAATTACTTTGTAACATTTGTATGGTCCCAGAAACTATTACAAGCCTTTTAAGGCATCATAAGCCTTAAGTTCCCACAATTAGGGGGTAGAGACACAATAAATGAATGTTTAAAGGTAAAAAAATTTCATGTCTGAGCTAGTGCTTGCACATCACCCAAACAACAGGCACACATTTACTTGAAGAATATAATGGTTCATATTTAAAACACACCCTATATAATAGTTCAATGAAAATACTGATAATTTTAAAATTGTGTTTTAAAATATTATAGCCTGAGTTCACTGAGCTCTCCATTAGTAAAAAATTTTAAAACATGCATATTTAAATAAAGCAAGCATGATACACACTGTACTGAAAACCTATTACAGAGACACCTGTAAGAGGAATACTAAACATGTGGTCTTGACAATAAAAACCCCTAGGAAAGCCATTAAAAGCTTTCAAGTGGTCTGTTATTTCACATTTTCAAAATCCCCCCACTATGACTTTGCTTTTTTATGTAGCAGGGTCTTTAACTGTAGTATAATCTTTAACAATATAGATAACTAATGTTATGTTTAAAAATACAGACAACTAACTAAGCTCCCAATTACTCTAGATTTTAAGCAGATAACCAAACATTCCTTCAGGAGTTAAAAGGAAAAAAATTATTACCTTTAGGTGCCAGCTGTAGAAATTGCTTATGAAGAGTAGCAAGTTGTGAAATAGTTAGAGTACTGCTTCCAGAGGTTTCTATGCGTTGAAATTCTGGTGGAGGAACAGGGTCAGGAACAGGGTCAGGAACCATTTTCACATCGCCATTGATGAAGAAATCTGTTCCTTCTAAAGTCATTTCATATAGGATTTTGCTAGAACTCTCAATATGATGTCGTGCAACCTCTACCAATTTTTCAACACTGAAAACATACATACAGAAACTCATTAATATAATACACAGTGTTAACAATGTAGTTTTAAATTTTAATATGCTTATGCTTTTAAAGTTTTCCTAAAGTAAGAATTTCAAACCCTCTGTGTGAATTCTGTAACTACCAAAATCATTATGAAGTCTACTCTTCCTCTGGCTGCAAGAAATCTTTTGACTGTAGTCAGAAATTTATACAAAGTCAGATTTAAGACACAGAAGAGACCTGATGGAAAAACATGGAAGCACTTCCTAGGTTAGCATACTGGAGAGGCACATGATCTCCTCCTTCAAGTGCAATGAGTACAGTTTATACAGGGAAAGACATCAGCTGTCTAAAATGTCAAACACAGATTTGGCTTGGAGTGTCAGGTCAAAGGATATCATATTCCTTAAATACCGTCTTTGTTAGCACATGTCAGGAGAGGAAATAAAACTGGCTGGAAGGAAGAAGCTTTGCCTCTTTGAGCTAGTGCCTGTTAAAGCCTTCACAGCCTCCATTTATGCCTCTCTTCTTGGTCATGCCCTGACATGGATCAAGCAGCACTGTCCCAGGTATGATTCAAAAGTTATTATAAGCCAGAAATACTTTGCAAAGGCAAAGTTACTTCTTTCCTTTAGAGAGGAAAAGCCCTTTAATGATACAGACATTGGTCATTCTATGCCAGATAGTCTAATGTGCTATAGCGATCCCAAGTACATTTTATTTACTGGGACAGAAAAAACTGTGAAGGAGAACATTTTTGTAATGGTCCTTGAAAAAATTTTGAGAAATGTAGTATGTGGTGATAAGAACAACAGGTGGAATTTTCCAACGTGTGTAAAAAACAGGAAAGAAGCTACTGAAATGATACTGAGCTTTCTACTGAATACAATAACTGATTGTCTGCTCAGTAATCTGCTAAACCTGTAGTCAAGAAAAATAGCATAGCATGATATTTACCGTTACAGCTACAAGCAGAACCTTTTAATCAGCCAAGAAATGAGTTACTAGCATTCAGGTTTCTAAGATAAAACTATGTGAAATTATTATTTTCTACATTTTTTTACTAAATTACTTCTATCTCAAGACACAACTATATTTACTACCTTAATCCAGGTTAAAAAAAAGAAAAAAAAAATCCTGTTTAAAATTGATACAAGTTACCTTGATTTTTCCTCCAAGAAGGTGGATCCAAGCCACTTTTCCATGTCTTTATAAGCCTCTTCTGCTTTCAATTTTAGATCCTCAAGAAATGCTAAAGCTTTTTCTTTTATAAGTTCTAGTCGAGATTTTGTGGCTGCCTCTGTTTAAATGGTAAAGTCATAATGAATAATATTTATAAAATGTGAGGAATGTTCTCAGTCTAAGCAGCTAACGTTCAGCATATTTAACTGTTTTTAGCTAGAAGTACCTTAGAAGATACTTGCTGCCTGGCTAGTCACTTTTCTGTAGTACAGTTAAGGCTGATGTAATTGTGGCTTCTGTACATGTTCTTTGAGCAGCTGCTATCAGTATGTTAAAGAGGTAAGTGCATGACAATTTTTGTCTCCCTGTATTTTCAGAGGTAGGTACTGACAAAGCTGCTATCTTAACACTAACAGAATAAAAGGCAAGGTACATTGATGCTACAGAGAAATTAAATATTAAAGCAATGCTAAAAACTTAGAAACTATACACAACTAGTGCCTTTGCTAGACTCTCTGTATCTGTATAAATGAAAACCACAAGTTACCAAAAGGCAGCTGGATAACAAATCTGCAAGCAAAACTATGATTCCCAAATACCAGCTATTTGCCTGTGCAAATAGGAAATAGAGTTCAACATGTTCAGCCATCCTTAGGTTCTTGGGGTTTTTTTATTAAATATAGGACGAAAATGAAGCGATGTCAAGGAAAACAAATACATGAATTACTAAAATTAATCTTCATGCAATTAGTACCTTCAAAGTTATTACTATTCTTCTCATTACCCCAAGATCTTGGAATTTTTATTCTTGCATTAAACCATGCTCAAAGATGTAGATATACAAGCATTTGGTCTGACTGGATCTACAGAAGGCTTATGAGTTTGTGGTTTGTTCAGTAACTGCTGTTTGACCTCCATTTTTCATAGTAAAATACTATGCAATAGTTAGCCTGCCAAAGAGGTACCATATGATGATGGGTTTGCCAACTGTTGCCAAATAGAATCAATAAAAGCTGGGTTCTATCTTTCCTTTAAAACAGTTTTTCTTCTAGTCTAAACTTATCTTAAAAAAATTCTCAAACCATTTTCAATTTGGGACTTCCTTTGTTTAGACATCTCTTTTTGGCTGAAATGAACCATTTTGTTTGAAAATTACTGGGTAAGACAGAAAAAGAGACAGAATGACTGAACAATATATAGATTTTGGAAGAGTTTGTCCATAAAGCAGTTTGGAAGAACAAACAAAATCTATGTCCTGCTGCTTGAATCCCATGTTGCTTGAAGAGGAGGGAATCAGAGAAAAACATCAGTGAAATACGCAAATGCCAAAAAATTCTTTCCCAGAACAAAACATTTAAAATACTGAATCCAATTCAATTGAATACTGAAGTGTGAGTAACAACTTATGCAAAATCTTTTCTCTCAAGATGAATATTTGCTTAGTCATGACAAATTAATCAGATGAAATGAAACAGAAGACAAAAGGAATGAAAATCTTATTACTACCTTTAGTATATTTACCACAGAATGACTGGTGATTACCACACCAAAAATATTTCATGATTTCTCCAGACACTAATGACTTGCCTTCTTTTTCTTTCTTATCCATCCATTTTGCCTACTGTCTCTGCTTAGTATTGACTATCATACTAGTCAAATTAGAAATAACAATCACCTATCAATACAAGTAACCCAATAGTAACATACCCTCATGTTTCAAGGCACTGAAATATTCTTGCTTTATTTTAAGTGCCAGTTCTTCTTTTCTTAATTCTTCTGGGTCTATAGAAGCTGGAGTAGCTTTTGCTCCTGCAGGAAAACAGACCTCTCAGTCTTTGGATTTGCTTGTAAATTTGTGTATAATGAAAAATTACATTTCCCACCTTTCTTGATGTGACTATTTATGAGAATGCAAAGGTGGATACTTAGCTGCCAAATGTGATTTACATCTGCAAGTCATGCTAGGGTTAACACTGCATGTAAATACCCCAGCATATACAACTGTACTAAAGTTGGTTAAAGAACATCCTAAATGTATTTCTGAATGGAAAATCATGACTGAATAAGTGTGCCTCTCATTTGATCCTAGATGGTCAGAATGTCCTGTTTGACCCTAGCATTTAGCAATTTATCACAAGCAGAACATAAATAAATGTCTTTTGAATAATACTTGTTTCTTCTGGAAGAAATTCAAGTTTAACAAGCTATAGTAAAACTGTTATGGTAGTAGTTACCATCAAAGCAGTGAAAAGAATTATGCTATTAAAAAAAACCCCAAAAAACCAGAAAGAAAAATGAGATCTGTTATCTCATGCCCCTGCACTTCCACCTTGTTTTGAGTTATTTATCTAAGATATTGTAAAGGTATTTTATCATGTTTTTAGAGATTGCATGGAATTCTGTAGCCACATGACTTTTACTATTATTGCTTTATCCTAGAAGAAAAGCAGATGGAGATGTTACAGAAAAATTATAATGATATCTGCATGATAAATAAGGTCAACACAAAACAAATGGTCAGTTCTAGAAGTGATGAAACTACATATGGTAAGTTGTATCACTCTGTTACAAGCCCATAGCCCCGTCCTAGGGAGTTCTCATGTTACAGGAACATGACAGTAACACTGTATTGGAAATGAAATCAAAGTTAGTACTTTAGCTACAAATCCATCAGCTCATACTTCATCTTCTGCTAGGAAGAATGCATGCTTTCTAGCTGCAGTTCTGGTTTTCTGATTTTAGATAATCTTGTACCAGGTCTGAACAAAAATTTGGTTCCAATAAGCAATCCATGAACTTCAAACTAGCATGCAACAGCTGCTGAGTTTTATCACAAAACCTTTCTAGAAGTCTGAAAATCTGCTATTCTCTTGGCTAAATTGAAATGCTAAACTAAGCCTAAGGCTCCCTGGGGCTCACAACCTGGCTATGTATTTGCAAGGCTATGCTTCTGTTCACTCTGTCTGGGCAGAAATAACCAGAGAGAGAGAGAGAGAACTGAGCACAGTACAAACAAACCTTCTGTCAAAGAAAAAAAATGGGCAGAAATAACCAGAGAGAGAGCACAGTACAAACAAACCTTCTGTCAAAGAAAAAAAGTTAACTGTGTTATGTACAATAACTCTGCAGTTACAGTTTTCTCATTTGGAGTACCCGAATTTCAGGCTACCCTACACCCACAGGGCTTGAACTTCTCTCTTGCTGTGTAGAATATCTTAACAAAAGACACAAAAGTTTAGGCTACAGGTCTCGCTTCCTAATGAAGTTATGACGTACTGCAGACAAAAGGTGAACATTACATAAACTACTATCTGCACAAGGAAATAGTTGTCAGAAAATGTATAAACAGCCTTGTATGCCACAATTTCTTCCAGCACATTGCCTGTTTTTCTCTCTTGGAAATAAATTTTGTGTTTACACCTGATGGGATAGATTCTTGCCAGGCCTATGTGCAAAGAACTACCTCAATAGGAATCTGCTCTTTTTTAGGACTTCAGCTGTCAAGTAGGCATAATTTAATATGATTTTATTTGACTTGATAAACTAGCTTTAACTGTTCCATTCCAATACAGAACATGAAGAAAAAATAATATTTACTTCCCATTTAGAATATTTTTTTCTACATATAACAACTACACATTTAAATAAATACACTGCCATTCAAAAACCTTTCCCCTCCTTTATCACTACCAGCTTTTTATATTGACATCACATAAATAGAAATAGAAATATATAAATAGAAATATATAAATATTATAAATAGAAATTATATCCATATCAAATGTGTTGGGTTATTAATTTCTGTATTATTAATATATTTACATTTAAGTTATTTCAAGCACTGCTAAAACAAAGCTTGCATTTTAAATACCTTTTTTTTTAGGAGGTGATTTGGAAGATGCCTTTTTGGCACCTTTGGTATCTTTCCCAGCTGCTTTGCCTGGTAGTTTCTGTGCAGCTTTTGAAGATTTCTGTTTTAGCTGAAGTTCTTGTTCTTCTTCCATTTCTCTAAACTCTATTTCAGCTGTTACCTTGACACCACAGTCACACATAGTACAGTACATAGTATCAGCTCTGTGCAACTACTTTTTTAAATAACCTATGCTTGCTGAAATTACTTGATGAGATGCAGACACATTAAAAAAAACAAAGGAGATATTTTAACTAATTGACTAAATTTTGATTATTTATCAAAAATAAAATTCTGCAGCAAAAATGCAAGACAGAGACATACTGAGTTTAATTCTTACAGTCACTGCCTGTGCTTGAGGAAAACATTCGAAAAGCAAGAATCAACAGTACAGAAAGCAAGCCTAGAGCTACATGAGAAGGGTGCAGAAATTAATTTATTTTAAATCATCAAAGAGAAAATAAAAATCTAACCTAGAAACCAACCATCTGAAAATCTTACCTAATTTACTTTAAGCTACATAGAAAAAAGAATGTAACCATAGGGTCTGAACATGTGAAAGGTTTGAGCAAACATTGCTTCACAGGATTAAACTCAATCCATCTTCTCACACTTCTACTGAGGAATAAGAGAAGAGTTTATAATGGAAGAAGATATATAGAGGTAACATTTGAAATATTCCTCAGTAATGGAATGAAAGGCTCAGTTGTAAGTATGGAGGTGCTGAAAATACAGACTGCAACATTTTCCTCATAGAACTACAAATATATTCCATGGAAATATCAGTGGTGGAGCAAGACATATGAAACTGAGATAATCAGTCCAAAGATTACGTGTTTAGACTGCCTACTGAATGGGGGGCTTTGACTGTACAATCCAGAAATCTTTAAGTAAATAAAACATTTCATACCATATCTGATACCGCTGTTGCTGCTGTTCGCCATGTATCAAAAACAAGATTTTTATCATCCCTGCAAGTTGTCACTCCACTTTCAGAACTCTTATCCTGAAGACTACTCTTCTTAGTTCCACTCTTTTCTGACTCACCACCTGGTGAAGGTGGTTTCCAAGAAACTAAAGGAATCCTCAAAAATAAAATATAAGGAATAATTTAGATACTGCTTTATAAAAAGTGTCAATATCTACATTGGTGAATACACTGAAAGAATGGAAATGATATTTTCAAAATTTGCAATAGCAAAAAAAAAAGGGACTGAACTTTCCTTATGACCAAAGGATGAGGTATGTGTATGGCCAGAAAAATGTCCAGTTTAAGTGCAACAGCTAAAAAATAATAACAGATAGATAAAACTACATCAAATGGCTGTGTGATCCGCTGATGAATTCCACATTCAGACACATTACTCAGATAATTTCTAAATTCACTCTGATTAAGTTAAAAAATCAGGTGTTATTACTGATGGCATCTTCTACACTATGAAAGTATCAGCTGGTATCCCTCATCTTTTAATATGGTGTTCAGTTTGGTACATCTTTGTAGGCTGCTTTGATTTACACCTGTTATTACATAACAGTTAATTATATTTACATTTACATAAAATTGATAACATTTAATTTTATTTACTGGCACAAATTTTAAACGAACTGATCTTCCACAACAATACATTACAAATGCGAGGATTGTGCTGTAAACTGTCAGCAATATAAAGGAAAGAAGGAAACATTTATATAATAGTAGATTTCCTCCTGAGGCAGCTTTTAAAATTTTTTTTGCAATTCAGCAATGCATTGGTGAATATGATACAGATAAATAAGTAAAAAATGAGGGATAAATGTAACCTCTAAAATTATTTGAGATTCATTATTTGACTATAATCCCTGGCTAAAAAAATCTTATTTCTCCATCCTTTGAAATATATACACATCTAATTCCCCATACTCCAAAAATCTATCAGTACATCCTATTTGTTCATTTTATGTGTTCTGTTTGTTCAATTTTATGGTGCATTTCTACCTTCTTGATTCATCTTGATCTTCCTTCTGCTCTCCATTAATAATATCTAACAATGGGATTCTAGTAAAATCTTGAATGTCTTCTGTTGGGATTTTTCCTTCCATTGACCTATAATAGTCTTGAAGAAGTCTCTTTGTATCTTGGAAACGATCCAGTTCAGCCTGAAGAAGAAAGGACAAAGAGATTGCAATTTTAAATTCAACATACCACAGAACAAATTTTTGTTATGACATGTTAACAGAATCAATTCTAAACCTTAAGAGTTTGAGGGAGAGCAAGAAACACAGTCATATTTGTTTTAAAATTTCTAATATACTGAATGCATACTTCTACTTACATCTATAATGTATTCACACTGTCATTTCTAGACAGTAATAAGAATCTGAATTGTTAAAATAGGAAAAGCTATTTACAATAAATAATGTTCAATGCATTAAATTTAATTACAATATACTATGATTAATATACATATTTCCCAGTAGCAACTACACTGGTGCTGACAAATTACATGGATCTTCTTGTTCAGAAGAAATAGTCTTAAAAGCATAAAATAAAAAGGATTATGTGATGGAGATAATTTTAGAAGTCATACAGTTGTTCTGGACCTAAGTAATCAACAGACTTTGAACACCTCAGTGTCATGATGTTTTTGTGTGAATCATCTCAGAAGAAATCAAGTAAGATTCAAGAAACATTTAACACCTGTCATGTTTTGATTTATTGATTCAGTATGGTGTTAGTTTCTAACTGACAAAACAGTACTAAATATTCATGGGAAAATGCACAAAACCACATTCACAAAACAAAGGATAAAACCTTTGTGGTGTAAACCAGCACTTATCCATAAGTTAAGGAGGAAATATCTTCTAGTAAAACTGTGCACACAGAAAGGAATGAAATCTGATAAACGGCATTTATACAAATCTATGTGTTTACACAGTTACAGAGCCACCTGGGGAATATATGTAACCTCCAACAGAAAACCCCACAAATGGAGAACTCAATGACAAAGAAGCCTATTTTTGGCTGCTTCGAAAAAGAATAGTTATGACATAAAGTTACAGTTATTATATTTTTAGTCCTGTAGGTTTAGGATTAGTAATTCATTTATTTGGGGGTATATGTACAAAGTAAAGCAAGAAGTAATGTTTTCTATTAAATTTTTCTTTACGAAAACAAAAGCTTGCAAACAGTTAATATGTGTTAGCAATTTTAAAGGTTATTGTGCATGTCCACAAAAGACAGATCAAATTACATTCATAGTGAATCTCCGCTGAACTCCATCATACATGCCCACGAAATTCTGTTAGAACTAGAATTGCAAGGATATAACTAGGAGAATAATAAAATATTTAAGCTCTGTAGTATAACTTTGTCTTCTTTATGCATATAGTTCAAGATGGATTTTTTAGAATATTCAGGACTATAAATATCCTAGTTACAGGACCAATGAGGTTCATATAGTCAGCAGTTTTTTGATATTTTGTCTCTCTTTTGTCAGTGGCCCAAAGTCTTTATTTAGGGCATTATGTAGACTCTTTGAAAACAAAGTTAACAATTTCCTTACTATAGCATTGACTATTTCACAAACATTTCTTGAATTACCACAACACTCACATGAGAAAAGAGAGCAGGTCCCTTTTTTATTAAACATATAAAAATAGCAGAGAGAATTAAAGGGCTGAAAGCTCACCCTAAACTGCTTAGGCCTGGCTTTTTCAGCTAAATTAGCATCACAAGGCATGCGTTTAAAACACTGTTTTTATTGTCTTTAAATTTGCTGAAACTTTCACAGAATGGTCGCTCCAGTTTGCACAAAAGCCTGTCTAGCCAGACTAGTCAAGAATACTCCAATCCAGTTCTAAACTAATTTTATGCACCTAGAACAGCAATAACAGGGAAATCTTACTTCACTGCAGGACTTTGAGGTTACATACCTGAAAGCTCAGTCATATTTGAGAAGCAGCAGCAAATGACATCTCAATCTCAAAACATAACTTGATTCTTTAGGGATTCTTTTTGTTGGTCAGCAGATAAAATTTCAAGCCACATCAGTGAAATAAAATTGAGATATGGGAAATACCATAACATCAAGTTGTGAATGATGTAATTAATAAACTAAAAGGAAATGTCAATACGATCACAGAAGGATAAAGAGCTGTAACATTTCTGTCACAAAACCCAAGATGATTCATTGCAGTTCAAAAAATGTTAAAAGTATCTATATAATAGAGATTGAAAGTTTTGGAGCTTGAACAACAAGAATGGTATTTTTCTTAATCTTTCCTGTAATCCGAAGTTATATGTATGGAATGCCATCTCTTTTCGTCTCTTAACTTTGTCTACAAATTCAGAAAACACATGAACATTTGCTTAAGTAATTTTTAATCTTTCACATATTTGGAACCAACCATATGAAATTTCCCTCAGGCTTACTGCAGCAGTCCATACCTGCATAAGTGTAAAGAAATGGTTCATTGCAATCCCCCTACGATCTGGTAACCACTCTTCATTCATGATATCAGTACGTTCCAGCTCTGCTTCTTCCCTTCTCATGTCACAGATATCCCAGAGAAAATCTCTTAGGTCCTAAAACAGGGAACCATATAGGGTAATTAAATAGGAAAGAAAACTTAATAATTTTTTTTTTTTTAATTTTTTTTTTTTTTTTGCCTGTGTATAGGGAAACTTTCTATCTGGGGTTTTTCCTTTATTGTTATAAATATCAACACCTGGTCAGGTCATATGCCTACAGAGGGCTGACAGAAAATTTCTTTAATAGTGTGCCAGAGCAAAGAACACAAAGATATGAGTTCAGTGTGCAGGCAGCCTTGCTTTCCTCAAGCAGAGAAAATCTACCTAAGCTAGACAAATATGAATAGCTAAGCTCCCAACTGCACCAAAAACTTTGCATTGGAATGGTTTGCTAATTAATATGCTAAGAATAGTACTCTCAGGTGATGGGCAGTATGAAAAATACTGAGAAAATTGTGTCAGATTTCAAGTGATTTTCAAACCTGAGTCGCTTCCACACCAGTTTTCTCCAATGTTCATTTAATTAAGGGCTCTTCAACTAGTGACTATGTCAAATGGCACTACAGGGCTCAAATAGCACTACAGGGCTCACTGACAGCACTGAGGGCCTACTAAGCATAAAACATTATGCAACTTGTTTGTCCCCTATTGCCATCTCGGCATGGAAATAGTGTGACAGACTACTATGTGTAAGAGGTTATGGGAGGAGAAGAGTGCTGTTAAATGCAGTGCCAAGGTAGGACAAGATGAGATGTCTCTGGCTCCAGGCAGTTCTAACCTACCTGACCTGTTCTGGGACAGAAGAAAGGGAGAGTAGCTTAGGCTTCTGGTGAAGTGATTCCACATTCACCATGTCTTGGCTGCAACCTATTACGTCAGATTCTGTATCTCTCCCCGTGTCTGAAGACTTCAGATAAATCCACTTGTCCTCTGCTGGACAAAAGCCACAAGGAAGTTCCTGGGCTACCTAACACATCAATGATGGCTAGAAGGTACTCAAGGTGCAGGCAATCAGATATTCATGGCTGTTCACACTGTAGAATATGCACATAAGAATGTGCTGCTGGATGAAAAATATTTAACCTTTTATCTATCGGCAGTGGTGAGTTTCCCTTTGCTGGCTGCCAGATGTCCACCAAACTGCTCTATCACTCTTCCTCACAGGAAAGGGGGAGAAAATATGATGGAAAAGTTCATGCATCAAGATAATGATGAGGAGATCACTCACCTATCACCATCATATGCAAAACAGACTTGATTTGGGGGAATTAATTTAATTTAATGCAAATTAATAACACAGCAGAATAATGAGAAATAAAACAAACCTAAAACTACCTTTTCCCTATCCATTCTTCTTCCCAGGCTTAATTTCACTCCTGACTTTTTTTCCCTCTTAAATGGCACAGGGAAAATGGGGAATGAATAATTAGGGTAAGTTTATTATAGATTTTTATCTGCCACTCCTTTCCCTCACACTCTTTCCCTGCTCCAGGGTGAGGTTCCTCCCATGGGATACAGTCCTCCATAGAATTTTCTGATCCAAGTCCTTCCCACAGGCTTCAGTTCTTAAACAACCACTCCAGTGTGGATCCTTTCTGTGTGTGCAACCATTTAGGACTGTACTGCTCCAGTGTGCGTACTCCGTGGGCCATAGCTCCTGCCAAGAACCTGCTCTGGCTGGGCTCTCCAAGGCTGCTGCTCCTTCACAGCATGTCCACCTGATACAGCCTGGGTGGACAGCATGGACTGCAGGGTGGAGATCTGCTTCCCTGCAGTCCTCCATGTGCTCCTGTGGAACAACCTGCGTCACCATGGCCTTCACCACAGGCCACAGGGGAATCTCCACTCTCGTGCCTGGAGCACCTCCTCTTTTTTCTTCTTCTTCTGTCCTTGGTGACCATAGACCTGTTTCTTACATTTTCTCACTCCTCTCTCACAGCTACCATGCTTTCTTACAGAAGCCATCTCTGCAGCCCCTTTGCCACAAAAAAAACTTCCATATAAATGCAACACCACACAAAAAAACACACTAATGTTTTGTACAACTGACGTATAACTTTTTCCAGTATCTTTCTTAAACATGTAACATGAAGGATTTTACTCTTTGTCCTCATATTATTTCAGTCACAGTTTTGATTTACTGTAATCAGTGGAGAAAACTGCAGAGGAATACAGTGAGTTATATTCCCCTGGCAGAAGCTGAAAGCATGTTTTATGAGTGTCTACTTTTTCTCTCTCTTTTCACAGTGAAGCAGCTTCTCTCTCCTTCTTTTATTGTAGTAAGGTGGTGAAAAAACTAAAAAGGGATGCATTTGCTCAGTCCTCTCCTATTTGGAACAAGAGACGTAGTGATAGCAAGCAACTGATCATATTCAATGATAGCAATGCACTGAGAGAGAATTTGGAGAAATTGCTGGAAGACAGATAGAGATGTGCTGCTGAAGTGTGTTTTATCCACAGTAATTCTGTGGATATTTAGGATGTGTGCTGGTTTTGGCTGGGGAAGAGTTAATTTTCTTCAGAGCAGTGAGTATGGGTTATAATTTGGACTCGTGCAGGAAACAGTGTTGATAACACAGGGATGACTTCATTATTGCTCAGCAGCACTTGCACAGAGCCAAGGTCTTTTCTGCTCCTCATCCCAACCCACCAGCAAGGGGGCTGAGGGTAGCAGGGAGCTGGGAAGGGACACAGATAGGAGAGCTGACCTCATATGACTAAAGGGACACTCCATACCATACGGCACCATGCTCAATATACAAAGCAGAGGGAGAAGAAGGAAGCAGAGGGGACACTGAAAGTGGCTGTGTTTGTTTTCCCAAGTCACCACTAGGTGTGATTGGACCCGGCTTTCCTGGGGATGGCCAAACACCTGCCTGCCTATGGGGAGTGGTGGAAGAATTCCTTGTTTGCTTTGCTTCTGTGCACAGCTTTTGCTTTGCCTGTTGAATTGTCTTTACCTGAGCCCAGGAGTTTTCTCACTTCTATAATTCTCACCCCCACCCCACTGCTGGTGGGTCAATGGCTGAGTGCAGGCTGGGGTTAAACCACAACATCAGGCCAAAGTCTTGGCTGCCTTCTGGGCTTTGGGCCTTTAAGGAATTTTACATACATAACAAAATGGGGTGGGTTTTTAAATTTCCTGGTTGATATCAGAGAAATTTATTTTTCAGATGTTACAGCTGGTATTTTCCAGTGTTTTAGGAAGGGTCCAGTTGAAATGACAGTGTTGAGGAGTCTGTGAGTTTGAGGAAACATTTGAGGAAAAACATTATGAAGATTGTCACTCTTTTCATTTCCTCTTTCCTTCTAACAGCAAGGAAGGATGGCTGACAGAATTCATACATTCAGGGAGATACAATGAGCATGGCTTTAACAGCATAGAGGAAGATCATCTTCACAATCACACACAGGTTTGGGATTCACAATGAGTGAATGGGTTACTTAAGAAAATAATTCTGAAAATCATATATTCACTCCAAAGTTCTCAGGCTTATCGCAGTATCTGAGTTTCACTGCATCATACTGAACTATAACCTCCTCTTCACATAATTTGAACTGGATAATGTCAAACATGGATTTCTGTTATGAGCAAAAGGCCAAATGTTTTAATTTTATCTTTCTAAAATATAGGACAGAGTGACTCCAGTCTTTTTATAATGCTATTCAGTAGAAATTAGGAATATGGATGATGATTTTTCAATCTTCTACTCCATTCTCTTGGAATATTTCTATGCAAAAGGACATGCAATGCTTTTTTCATCTCAGATGAATTAATCCATTATTCCTCAAATGTCCCTTCAACTATAAATGTTGTCAGTATTCCTTTTCTCCTTTTTGGGGAGCATTTCTGATAGTACTCAATTAAAAATCATGTCTGTTCTGGAATGGAATCTGATTAATTCAAAGATAGCTCTATTTTTGCTTATACTAAATCTGGCTCTGTTAGGACATTTAGTTATGGATTTTTGTCATGATCTAGAAAGGATCTACCTGAATCAAAACATCCCAAGAAATTCTATGTACTTTGTAAGTACAGAATTAGTTTTAGAAAGCAGAGACTATCACATAATTTACAGAAAAAATAAAATACTGCCAAGATTTTTTAGATTGTAATAGAAATATTCAACTAGTAAAACCTCAGAAAACCACATAATGTAAAAAAAAAAAAAAAAAAAAAAAAAAAAAAAAAAAAGAGAGCAGAGAAATATTTCTTTTACAGTGTACCACAATACCACAGCAAAATGTAAGAAAATTATGGGCAAACAACAGAGGAATAATTTTAAAGGACAGATTATGCACAACAGGAAAGGACATAGTTTAAGAAGAACTGTAAAGAGGAAGAAAGGAGTAAATTATACGATTCATGTTATATCAAGTTTGTATACAAGGAAATAATAGTCTAGGATATATTGTAATTTCTGTCATTTACTTACAGTAACCCTTTGGTGTAGTTCAGCTTTTGTTTCTTCATCATCTTGCAGCTCATCAGCAATTGAATTAAAATCTGCTTGCCACTGAGATACAAACTCCTGCTTAAGATGTGGACGTTTCAAATAATCTTGAAATTTTTTTCTGTAAATTACAGTAAAAATAACTTTTGGGTTACAGAATGGGCCAAAAAATACAAAATGCTAATATTAATGTAATAAGATACTATTCCTACTTACCTAATATCTGCTGTGTAATGAATTATAGTGTACTTTTCATCTCTTAGACATCTAAGTACAGTTTTGATTGTATTCATATATGTATTTTCTACCATTTCCCAGTAAGGTACTAAAAAATCAATTATCTCCTGTGAATTTTTAAAAACATCAAAATTAATTGATTTATGTCTTAGTAATTCATTTATCTGTAGTATTAGCAAATACACAAAAATATTATTTCATGAAATATTATTGATTTTTTTTCCACTATGTATTTATTTTGGTTTACAGCTGATTAGACACTCTGTACCAACACATACTTTTATCCTGTGAATTCCTTTGGGAAAAACTGGTAGGTCTCCAAAGGAATGGAAAATTCCAGCAGAATATTCCAGTATCTGTTATTTTCGATATGCTCATAAAACAGGTGATGATACTGAATGATCACTGAATAAGAAAATTTGGTCACTTATAACTGTTTGAGCTCATAAAAATCTAAGCTAACTGCCTAGTGTTGCAAAAGTGATGTTTGACTGACTGTTATGAAATGTAAACAAAGGCCATGGCCAGAGGAAACCCAGCATATGTGAGCTGAAGGCAGTTAACAGGAAAAGCTGGTAAACATTAGGAAAACAATTACAGAACAAATTTCAAATCATCATTGTCCACCCTTGAAAAATCTGTATCTCAAAACCTGCAGGCAGTCCCAGTCACTCCTCTCAAAAAATTTACAGAAGAAGTAGAACAGATTATAACTGGATTGGAGAACAAAAGCAACATTCAGCAAAATAAACATTTAAGAGATGCTTGTCATATCTTAAATGCCCTCAAAGGTTGATTATAGAATTCATTGTAGCTCTCAATATGTGAATTAGTGTCACTGTGAATTAGGGTCACCAAATGATCCAAGCAAATATCATGGTTTAAAGTGAAGAAACAGAAATATTTTTCCAGAATTAACATAATTATACAAACTACGTCACAGAAAAGAAAAAGCAAATGGCTTCAAAAAAGCTACAAAACCAACTAAAAAACATAATCATGGAAGAAAAGTCCATTGAGAGCTACTAAGCACAAGATGCAGATGTACAGCCATTTCAGAAAACTCCTAAATTTCCGATCACTAGAATCTGAGTAAATTTCCTTGGGGAGAAAATATTAGGAAAAAAATATACTAGGAGAAAGATTAGTGCACACTCTCCTCATTCTTACTCTTTGTATGAGACCCACAACTTATCCTTGTCAGAGAAAGAAAAGTGATCTAAGTTTGTGTTAGTATTTCATAATACTAAAAAGAAATACTGTTTTGGCAGCTGTGTTCTTCATGATAATTGCACAGAATTAAAAAACAAAATTAAATTTGAAAGTACAATTCCTTATTTTATGTATTTTAGTAGCAACTGTTCTTGTACATCTATCACAAAGTAATAGCATACCTTTAATTGAAAAATATTGAAAAAAACAACATGCAATGATGCAAAAGGTTTAGGTAGGACATACGTAAAACACTAAGAAAAATATATACTTTGTTATTTAAGATTTTCAGTTGGGAATTAGAGTACCTGGGGAAGTGGTTCATCTACATAAATCCATTCATCTGATCCTGGTTCGATCATTGGTGGTTCCTCAGGCAAGGGAGAAGGCTCATCTATAACTGGTAAAACCTTTTCTTCTTCATCTGTGACTGGTAAAACCTCTTCTTCATTTGTAACTGGTGAAAATCTTTCTTTTTCTGGTGGTATTTCTTCAGCAGACCCTTGATACGAATGTGCAATTAATACTTCCAAATTTATTTTAAGTATCAATAAACAGAATTAGACATCTCTGCTGCTCTCATAGGTTCAAATAATGGAACAGATTCACTATTTCATTACTTAGGTGTTGTTCATCGAAAATATACTCATGAAATCAGGAATTTTCAAGGAAGACTGGATCTGTTAACACCGAAACAAACTCAACATCCATAAATCCAAGGACCTAACAGGATGCATCCCCAAGCGCTGAGGGAGCTAGCAGACATAATCGCTAGTTGGCAGACATGAACACCCAGCTCATGGTCATCTTTGAGAGGCCATGGAGACCAGGATCAGTGCCTGAGGACTGGAAGAAAGTAAATGTCACCATGGTCTTCAAAAAAGGCAAGAAGGAGGACCCAGGGAACTACCAGTCAGTCAGCTTCATTTAAATCCCTGAAAAGGTGATGAAGCCCATCATTCTGGAGACCATCTCTATCCACATGGAAGACAAGAAGCTGATCAGGAGTAGTCAGAATGGATTCACTGAAGGGAAAACACACTTGACTAACCTGATACTCTATTCTGCTTATATGAACCTAATAGTGAAGGACAGCTTGGATGCTATGAACATAGATACGGAATTAAACTTTATTAATTGACCCCAGGTATTATTTTTCCTTAGGGAGTAAATAGCCCTTAAATACTTCTATATAACAGCTGGATTCTAACTAAAAAAATCTTCACTCTGTTTGCAACAATAGCGATTTTGCTATTGAATCTAGCAGGGCCATTAATTATACACCAGGCATATTAAAAAAACCCCTATGAACTAGAAACCTTGCACAGGAGTAATGGGATAAACTTTTACTGTTACAAGTGCTTTTCAAGTTTGGTTTTTTTTTCTTTTTGGTGGTGGAACACACATGAAGATTTTCTCAAAATAGTTATGAAAAAACTCTGGTTATTTAGAGGTCGCTATTGCTGGTTTACATGATGCATTTGTCCCCTTGGATGCTTTATTTGTTTTTCTTTCTTTTTTTTTTTTTAATGATTTTAAATTATTCCTTCTTTCTGGATAATGAGGAGGAAAAATGAAACAAAGATGTACCAAAATTAAATGTCAATACCACTTTTACTTATCCATACTTTTATGCTGCAATGGATATATGATACTGACTGTATGTTCATAATGGCAAGTTAGACTTTCTTATGGTATCCCATAGATGAAGATACTGGCTGTAATTTTTAAACCAGGAAGAAAGGACTGAATTTAATGCTTTAATTTTTATGTGAAATTGGTCCATATATTCCGAAAAGGTGAAAACACAACAGAAAAGTTCAGGCTTCTGGTGCAGTAATTGGCAAATTCTCAGATTTTTTCAGGGGCAGCAGAAATGTAGGTTGACATATAATTTTATATAGTAATTATTAGTGTTAATTATAAAAGACAAAGTCTTTTGTTACTGAATTCTAGAAAGTAAGACTACGAAAACTTACTTTTATTCTGATTTTTCACAATTTCTTCTATTATAATATCCTTCACTGTTTCACACACAAGACTTTCTTCTGTCTCTGCATTTACTTTCACTAGATTGTTTTGATGGACTGAAAACCATTTCTCTAATTTTGGCCACGTCTTTAAGAAGCCTGAAATCCTACAAAAATCATATCAATGTATTAAATTAAAAGATAACTAATGGAAATTAAAACATTTTCTAAAATTGATAACTAAAAGAAAAAGCAGATCATCTAATTTAACACTAAAACAGCTCCACCCACATCAACCCCATCATTCTAAATATAAGAAAGTTTTCAGAATTCCATTGATAACTAGTAATGTATTTTTACTCTTTCATGTCACAAGTTATATTTGCTTTCTAATATCACAATTAAACCAGTAGTAATACATTATAGAATAGTCTGAAACAGTTAACAGTATCAAATATTCAGAAGAAAAAATTGTTCTTTATTTTCCTCTTTGTGTAAAGTTAAACATCTAGTGATTCAATTTAAATTAGAAAACTAAGTGAGTGGGTTTTGTAAATGTAGAACTGGAAAATAACATTTTACAAAATCTCTAACTCAAATAAAATGTATTTCACTTAAGGGCAGTCATGTGTGACAGACCTCAGATACAAGTGCACACATAGATACACATATATATACAGAATGTATACACAGTTCAAGCAACATATACCTGAAAACTAAACTCTCCTTGGAACAATACCCTAGAAAATCAAAACACAACAATTCTTAATTTCCAGGAGGATTTATATTGTGCAGAAAATAAAAATACCCTTTAGGCTCCACATTATAGAAAGGTCTAATCCTTAACATTAAACATGTAAGTATTGTCCTATTGTCCTGCATCACATATGCCATTCAGATCAGTTATATGCCTAAACATCTGGCTGAAATAACATTTTTGTACTTCATATAAATTACCTATGTAGCACCTGTTCCCTGGCCAAGTCAATCTTCTCTTCTAGGATTTCGGCATCTGAATTTTGATCGCTGCTCTGTTCAGCCTGACATGCCTTTCTTTCATCTACTGTGTGGAAAACCAATATATAAGCATATCTTGAAAAAGGCAATTATTCAGAGAGTTATCCACCCAAACTAAGATCATCATTATAAGAACAAATTCAGTGTTCCTTGATCTTACATTTCTTAACTTAAAAGCTGGGTAACAGCCAGCACCAGCCAACACCAGCAGGGTGTCCTGCCTCTTCCTCTGTTTAAGTGCATAGTCAATTATAGTACTAACATTTCCTTATGGATGCTTTTCAGCCATAAAAATCTCCAGATAAAGAGATGAAGCATTCTTGTGGGCGACTACTTCAGGCTTATCTACTCTACCAATTAGAAGGTATTTTCCCAATTTCATCCAAAGTACCTACTTTTCACAATGAACAGACATGTCACTTCATTAAAAGACAAAGTATTCTCTCTTTCTGCGTCTTCTTTAAATTTTAAAAAGCCTTTGATTCATTAGATTTTCAATTGGTCTTTTGACTGTTTCTACCATCACATTTACATCTTATGAAATAAATTCTATGTGTATTTCTGAGATTATATTAAATATAAACACATGTCACAAGTGTTTTGGCAGCACAAGGTCTTAAAATTAGCAATTTTCAAGTGTCTGTACATTTATCCTCACCAGATTTTTAGCAAAAGCTCTAAAGATTTTATCCCATCCTCATTCCTACCAATACATAAAAGCTAAAGGTAAATGGTGCTTTAACTCAAGCTATTTGCCATCTATGCACTGCAATGAAAACATCAAAGAAGAATCTCCTCCTAATTTGGATAATACACAACATACTCATTAAAAAAACTTCTGCTTCATCAACGTCTTAAAATGTGTGGTCTGGAAGTGAAACAGCTCTCAAAAAGCCTTTGATGCTTTTGCCTTGGTTGGCCAGAATTGACTTTGATTTCTGATAATTCACTGACTAACTGAAGACAAGACAAAGGCAGTAATCAATAGGGAATTTATTCTGGCATTCTCAGGGAATGAATATTGGCACATCCCTCTGTTTATAATTTCCTTTTTCCCTTTATAAGTGTGTCTCCTGAAGAAAAACACTATTTACAGACACTCACTTGTAATGCAGTATATTCTGCATCTATTATAACTTGTAGTTTTTTCCTGCTGCTGTTTTATGTGATATCTACCACCACCCACTGAGCTATCTCAGCTGCAGTGAGAGCTCAAATACAAAAGAGAGTACAAATTAAAAAAAGCATATATACATGCACTTGCACACTTTTGATCTGCCTTTGACTGAAACAAATAGAAGTATCTGAAATAACCTGGAAGTATTCAAGGCACAATTAACAAAAGTTGTACTGTGAGATATACAGAAATTGTCCAGTAATGCTATTTTGCATTAATTACTACAACTTGCAGATATCTAATTGTCATTTTACTTTGTTAATAGGAGTTGGAAACTTACACTTCATGTCAGCTGCACGTTTCAGTACCAGACTGTCTGAAATATCCAATAATATAGAAACATCAAATGCAGGTGAGGTAGGAGGAGGCTTGTTAGGGGTTCTGGGATCTATAGCAAGGGAAAGCTTTTCAGAAATTGGATCTTTTGCTTCTACATCAATCCCTGTATAGGATTTTTCAAATAGCTTTGCCTGATTAATTGTCATTGGAAACCCCTCCACAATCCACCCCTTCTCTGGTGGTATTTGGCTAAAAGGAAATGAAGAACCAGAATTACACAGTGAAATGATAGCTTAATAATAAAACTGAAAGAACAGCTTGCTCTAACCATCATCCATTCTTAATTCAGTATGTTAAATTTCCTGATCCACACAGAATATGACAGATATTATTAGACTGTAAAGTAATGGATTTTAAATCAGAACAAAATAACATCAAGTCTAATTAAAGGGAAAAAAATCAGAAACAAACAATTTTTGCTGTCTTGATAAATAAAGATTTTAAAACCACTCTATAGAGACTGCTCAGAGGTATAATTTAAGTTTTCTCAAATAACTTTTTTGCTGAAATAATAAATAGGAAAATCTATTTTACAACTTACAGTATACTAATGGGAGTATTACAACTTAAATGATATTCATGTAGGAACTTAAGTGCTAACTGTACTTCGGGGTAGTTCAGACAATTTTCTGTCAAACAAGAGTAGATAAAACCAAGTATCTATACAATTTCATACGTAATGGCTTCCAATAGGATGTCAATTAGTAATTCATCAGGAACATTTTTGCCGTTCTTCAGCCATTTCTGTGATGCAGCACCAAGCTGGGCACGTACAGATAGCTGTGAAAGAGTGCAAGGTATGCTCAGAATGTCCATAATAGTCATTGAAAAGAGTCTTTGAAAAGTGTATAACTCCATATTTTATATCACCTACTATTTATTTATTTATTAAATATTGGGGACAGTGGCTGTTATTTATCAATGTTCAATAGCTGGGGGGTGGGTCTATTAAGGATAATAGTTTTAATTGTAGAAAATCCTACTTTAACTGAAATCTCCAGCAGATTTCCATGACTACACTCAAAAAAAAAAAAAAAAAACTGAAAAAAACATGATAGAAAAACCAAGGATATAAAGGCCAAAAAAATTAAAATTAAGTGTTTCTCACTTAATTAAGGGTTCTCAGCTTATTCTGATTTCCATTACCACTGATTATTTCATACAGCAGCATATAAATTCATTAGTTTTACAGGGATTCTTTTATATCATAGCTCTGGAAGTAATTTTGAATGAGCAGTAGGCCAAAGAAATCACTGTAGAATTAAGCATTTTTTACATAAAGAAAAGAAACCTTGTCATGGGATGAAGTATCTGCTTGGCAGCAGCAATCAGAAATACATTTTTGCTAACTCAGAAATGTCATAGAAAATACCACATCTTATGTAAATGTGAGATTTCACAAGAAAATATAGAATTTTAACAAGATGCACAACTCTAAACAACATACAGAAGAACAGATTTTCACAATAAGCCCTTTTCATATTTCAGAAAATATAGAAAATACTTGAACTGATGTCAGTAATTCTGAATGATGAAAAAGCTGTCACCATTGAATTGACTTTACCATTTTAATGTCTTTTTATAAAGTAGAAGCTAAAATTGGACTACTAACCTTGGATAGGCCATCTGGACTGTTATCCAATTCAAATTCCTCCTGGATTTCTTCCTGGAATGGATCCTTTTCAACAGGACAATTGTTGAATGATGGACAATTGTTCCAAATGATGAAAAAGGTGTCACCATTTAATTGACTTCACCATTTTAACTAATGTCTTTTTATAAAGTAGAAACTAAAATTGGACTACTAACCTTGGATAGGCCATCCTGACTCTTATCCAATTCAAATTCTTCCTGGATTTCATGCTGGGATGGATCCTTTTCAACAAGACAATTGTCTAAAATAGGTTCTAAA
This sequence comes from Onychostruthus taczanowskii, assembly GCF_017590055.1. Lineage (NCBI taxonomy): Eukaryota > Metazoa > Chordata > Aves > Passeriformes > Passeridae > Onychostruthus > Onychostruthus taczanowskii. The sequence continues at coordinate 273,905 of NW_024497408.1, forward strand.
ATAAAGTTTGATGATGCTATTACTATCAAATTCATTATTACAGATAAATAATAAAAGTACATGGCTTGTTATTGTTCTTTGAACAAATCAATACAGAAGGTACATAAAATTGTTAGAATCGTAGAAGCATTAAGAAATTCAGGTTGGAAGGAACTTCTCAATGTCACCTAGTTCAAATACATGCTTCTGCTCAAAGTGGCATCAGTTATAAGGTCAGACCAGGTTTCTCAGTTGTTTACCCCATGTGATCTGGAAAACATACAAAGATGGAGACTACACCACCTCTCCAAGAAATCTGTTTCAGTATTTGGCTTTCCTCATGGGGAAAAGGCCTTGTCTTGTGTCTAGCCCGAAGGGTAACAAAAAGGGCTTTTGCAGATCTCTCCACAAAAGGAGGGCTGAGGAAAATGTCTGCTGGGACATGCAAATGACTGAGGTATCCCAAGCCCCTGAGACACACAGGAAAATCTGTGCAACAAGAAATACTTACCTGTGGTAAGTTCTGTTGTGGGCTCTATTTGGAGCTCCTCCAGAAGATTTGGTGGTGAATTTGGTAAGTTCTCCTGGGCCTTGTACCAAATATGAGAGGAAATAGATTAGAATGAAAATTACATCTTACAGAAAAAACAAGCCTGTAAATTCAAGCTGATTCTTCCAGTCTTACCTGTCAAAATTTAGAATTAGGTTTGAAATTTAGTAAAAAAATTCAAACATGCTTTTTTCCTTACACATTTCATCCCCTTCTACCTGTTAGAGCCAAGATCAAAACTGCGGAATATACTTACCTCATTTTGGTCTCCAGAACTCTCTGCTTCCTGTGAAATTATGCTGGATTCACTTTTCATTTCATTATTAAGAAAAGCTTCAATGGCCTCCTGAACCAGAGTACCAACAGATAGTACCTGAATATTGCAAACTAATACACAAAAACATTAGATAGCTACAATATGAGTTGAGTATACATACAGAGAAACTATTACAAGCAGTTAATTTAATTATTTAATTTGGGTTTCTAATGTAAATTGTTTTCATTCTTTCTTCTCTGTAATGACTTCACAGTATTTATCGACAATCACACAGCTATCTTGCTAGTCTCTTCTAAAACCAGTATCTCCAAAGAAGTTTACCAAAATAATTTTCCAATTCTCAATGAAAAAGTATTGACATTACAGTACAATATTAATATTACTTTCAAGGTCCAGTGTTTCTAAGTTTATTTTGGAATATAACAAAGGAATGACATGCAATCAACCCCAGCAAAATACAGATGCATCTGAGGTTCAAGAATTACTAATGCAAGGATTTGCCCAAACAATTTTAATTTAAGAGTGGGAGTTTAACACAAACATTTTAAAGAATTTTAGGCAAACAAACAAACAAACAACCTCTACCTTTTTCAACAAACTTTGCACAGGTAGTTTTTCCACTAAACATTTTTCCCAAAACACATCCCTTGACGGGAAATGAAGGAAATTCACGTGAAGATTTGGGTTTTGGAGGATAGAACATTTCCATCAGTCTACGAAGTACATGACCCAATATGTTATTATTAAGAGGAGGTTTGTTTTCACTGTTCTCTTCTGTTGGGCTCCATTCCCCTGTCATACTCTGTATAAATGAAAAATTGGCAAATCTCAATATTGCTATAATCTTGCCTTCCATCTTTCTATATATATGTACTTATTCACATAAAAAATAAAATGATGAAATTTGAATAGTACTCAATAATAACACAATTTTTAGAATAGAACCTTATTAAAATCTGTAATTATGCCATAATCATTAAATGTCTATTGCCATAGAGAAAATACAAGAAAAGGTTCATGACTTAAGGACAGGAAGAGATCACTCACCAGTTACCATTATGGGCAAAACAGACTCGACCTGGGGAAACTGGTGGAATTTACTATTAATCAAAATCAGAGGAGGATAGTGAGCACTAAAACAAATCCTACAAACACCATTCCCCCAGCCCTCCCTCCTTCCCAGGCTAAACTTTATTCCAAATTTTGTAGCTCTTCCTGCCCAGCAGAGCAGGAGAACAGAGAATGGGGGTTATGTTCAATTCATCATGTTGTTTTTGCTGCTGCTTTCTCCTCAGAGTGGAACCTTCATCTGCTCCAGCATGCTGTCCTTCCCACAGGACCCAGTCCTCCACCAATGTATCCAGCCTGAGTCCTTCTCATGGGCTACTGTTCACAAACCAAGCACCAGCCTGGCCCCTTCCATGGGGTACTGCCTTCCATGAACATGCTGCTCCAACATGGGTCCCCCATGGGGTCACAAGTCCTGCCAGCAAACCTGCTCCAGTGGGGGCTGCTCTGCTCTCTCCACAGGTCACAGGTCCTGCCAGGGGCCTGCTCCAACTCAGGCTTCCCATGGGGTCGCAGCCTCCTTCAGGCACATCCACCTGCTCAGTGTGGGCTCCTCCAGGGCTGCAGGAGATCTCTGCATCACCATGAGCTTCCCTGGGGTGCAGTAGAATCTCAACAACGGTGCATGGATCACTTCCTCCTTGTAATTCACCACGGACCTCAGTGCCTGCAGAGCTGTTCCTCTCACACCTTTTCACTCCTCTCTTCTCTGACAACTGCACAAAACCTTTATTTTCTTAAATATTTTGTCACAGAGGTGCCACTGCTATCCCTGATTGGCTCAGCCTGGGCCAGTGATGGCTCCATCTTGGAGTCAGCGCTGGCATTGGCTCAGTTGGACATGGGGAAAACTTCCAGAAGATTCTCAGAGAAGCCACCCCTGCAGCCCCACGCTACCAGAACATTGCTGTGCAAATTTAACACAGAATCCTATATCACTTTTTTAATTCCATGAACATGAAAAATAATTTCACCAATACTATGGAATTAATCAGTAGCAGATTTTTGTATTAGAAATCCACTATCCTAATATTCTGTATTCTAAAATTGGGCAACATTATAGCCCAGTATCACTCTTAAAGCTCTGAAAATTTAATGAATAAAGATTTCAAATATATGTATTTGCCTAACACACATTCAATAGAGAGAAAAAAAATCAAACCAAAGCCAACAACTCAAACGAATTCTAACATCATTGAGAGAAGGAAATACTAAGAAACTTCCATTTCATCTACTCTGAGATAAATATAAATTTATTACTTGTATGATTTACTAGGTTTTACTGGTAAAGATCATTTTACTGACAATCACACTGGAAGAACAAAAGAATGTAGTCCAAAGAATGGAACACAGAACTGTAGTTTTACTCTACCCGTTTCACGTCTTATAGCACAGGGAAAGTCTGGCTGTCCTGGAGTTTATGCTGTGAGAAGCTAAAATATATTTTACTATGCAGAATAATACTAGTCCTGTATTGATATTAATTTGGTTGGAGGATATTAAACAACTCTTTGGAAATATGTAGATTAATAATATTTCCAATTAGATTCCAGTTTGTCACTTCATTTTGGGTGCACAACAAAGCTTTGAAGGCAAAGTCAAAGGTTTCAGCCAGGAACATTCCAAACAGAAAAAAAGGAAGATAAAACTGGTTCACAACGAGACTAGTAAAGCATGGGAAAAGATTGCACAGAGAGTCTGTGAAATCTCTATCTTTGGAACAATTGAAAGTTGACCAAACAATGCTAAGCAACCTTACCTGACTCAGAAGTTGGCCTTGCTTTAAGCAAATGAAGTTCACAAACCTTTAATCCAAACAATTGTGTAATTCTATAAATTAAATATTTCATCACCATCAACAGAAGTGAACAATGCTAAAGTTCTACTCAAATATAAGGTTTTGAACTCATGTTCTGGTAGAATATACAATATTTTCCTGAATTTACTATCTGAACCATGTATTGTCGTAGCATACATTCTACTAGTAGAACATGATCAATGCTGACTTTGAACCAGACAGAAAAAAACAATTTAATTATCAGTCTAAAATAAATTTAAATTAAAATTAGAAGTCACTTATTTTTAATCAATATAAATAAATAAAGTAAATATTTTTGGGTTGCACCATATCCCCTCTCTATCATCTCTCAGAAAACATACTTCTTCATGTGTAATTGAAAAGACATCCTTTAAAAAAAACCAAATACTTGCACTATCTGAATAACTTTTCTTTAAACCTATAGGCAGAGATGGATCAGTTCTTTAAATTCTACTAGACCTCTAGAAAAAATTAATTCCAAGTGGAATGGGTTCCCCCACTTTTCAGTTATCTTACCCTTTTAGCCAGAAGATTGCTAGACTGTACCTGTCATGAGGTAAAATAGTTTACCTTTCAGAAACACGTTTTCAGGCATGCAGGTAGGAGTTATGTAATTCCTGGTCAACACTTTTGAATGAAACTGACCATTATTTGAGCAGTACCTAAACCTATGCTTGGCTTTTGGTTATTGTATTAAGTGATTAGCCACAACTTATAACATGATCATGTCAAAAAATATTCTTACAACAAAATATAATATGTAATGTGCAATGGACTGATGGCACTGCAATTTCTTGCATTTTATCAAATATATCTGACACTTTTAGCTGGTGTGCCTAATGTAGGCAAGGTATTCTTGAGAGACACCAAACTGCCTGTCCTGGGCTTTTTTCACAAACATTAGGAAAACCTCTACAAACATTGTCAGAATGACCTACCAACAAATTTTTATCTAGAAGCAAGACTTTGAAAGAATTAGCTGTTCCCTTAGGTTTTTAGAAGACATAATTATGAACTGGTGCCAACAATTTCACATGTCATATGATGTCAGTTTTTGATGAATAATGATTCAGAAAGGCATAAGAATAACATCTGGGAATAAATTAATTATGAAATAATTTTAAATAGCCTGGCAGGAAAAAAGAGGCCTTCAATGTGTCAATAAATTTTTGTGACATTCAGTGATGCTACACTTAGAGAAGATTACTGAGACTTCATAATGTAAACAAAAATATGACTGAAAAACTTAATTTTTCATTAGTGCTCTCTGTTTCCTGCCTGTTTTTTATGTCCTCCTTGCTGACTTTGTGTATAGCTCTTTTTTCACTATAGAAAATAATCACAAAATTCCTACATGAGTCGGTATGCTGTTAATTAGTACCTTATAAAGAGATAAATCAGAAAAGCATATGTTAAAAATGAAGCTACAGTAAATTGAGCTTTCCGGCATTCATCACAACAACTCATAATGAACATCTACAAAACAAAAATGTACCAAGTGGCTCAGGATGTGGACAAAAATCAAACATATATTGTAGTTATAAATCCCTAACAAGAAAAAGACTGGGTATTTGTCATGATTTCTCTGTCACATTCTACTCACCAGGCTATTTGAAAAGTCTAAATATGTAGTGAGATTTAATGAATATAATCATAAATACAATTTTGAAAAAATTGTATAATATATTTTAACAGGGAATCATCAACCTTAATCTTTCAATTTTGAAATAACATTGACATATTGAAAAGTTTATGAAGTTAATATAACCTGAAAAATATTTACTTGCATTCTAATAGAAGATTAAGAAAAGTGTCAGCCATTTTTAATAATTTCCAAAAAAGGTTACTGTATTAAAGCAAATAGTTCACTCAAACCAATAAATCTTGTTAGAGAGCTTTCACTCAAAATTGCTGAAATTAAGAGTTCAGGTTTTGTAACATGTCTAGTACTTCATTTTACTGCTTTTACTGGTTATTTTCTGTTACATTTTCCAATCTGGTAATAGTAATTATACCTTTAAATTCCAATTAGCTGAAAAGTCACCTCATTGCAATTAACATGCTGATCCTACAACTCAAGAAATATAATAAAGGTTATATATAAGAAAGGAATTATAACTCCTACTAACATCAAATACAGTTTTCATATAAAACATCAGGCAAAGAAAATCCTTGTCTAAATTTGACAATAGAAACTAATAATAGAAGAAAATGCAAGATCACAACATGAAGTTTATGATTATGAAAAAGCAAGGTGTATTATCTTCCATTACGCCTTATCAGTTTGGTGTACCTTGTATTCACCATAATCTTTTTCATCTAACAGACTCATTTTATTCAGCTCTACAAGTTGTTCTGGACTAGGTTCATCTGGCAAAGGTTGAATTGAGGCTTGTTCATATATTGGTTTTCCATTAAAAAAAAGTTCTTTCCAATCCAGCATCAGTTTTAGTGGAACACGGCTGCATAAAAATGAAAAATGAAAAAATGAAAAAGAAAAAAAAAGAGTTTTAAACTAAAAGTTAGAGGGTTGGATATTTGACAAGAGTGTATCCAAATTTACAAGAATTCCAATCATGAAACAAGCATATGCTATACTAGTTATGGTTTGTAATGCATCCTGTAATTATTACAGCCTTTTATAGGTGTTTGTTTGCTTTTATGACAGCTTGTAGGCTTCAGTGTTTTCACAAATGTGTCATCACACAACATTTGGCTAGCAGAGCTCTGTAGTAACAGTTTTGCTATCACTACTTTTCCCTGCCCCAAAATATTCTTTCCTTTTGTGGTGTAAAGCCTCCTCTTGCCAAAAATACCTATAGAATATTTTTTCCTCAAAGTCAAAATTAATTCAAAATTATATGAATTAAACTTTTTCTTTAGTTAGTAATTTCACTAAACTGTGTGCCTAGTCTATTTTGTCAAATAATAAATAAGTCTGAATTTATATAATTTCCATGAAATACAATCATGTGTAGTTCATATGGTTGCACTTCTATTATTTTAACATATAATTACACTAAAAAGCAGTAAGATTTTGGCATACCTTCTAGTACTGTAAGTCTAAACCCACAATCAAATCACTGAATATTAATGAAAGAACCACAGCAACAATGCCCCTCTCCATGACATTTGAAACACTTCTACGGCACAAGCACTTGGAGATTACTGCCTTTGTAGGACCTTCTCAGAAACCCTGCGCGGTTAGGGCATGTTACAAGAGGGAATCACAGCATGGAGGACTCAGAAGAATCTGAGCTCAGTTGATGTACTTTGGACACAGGCAGTTTATATTACTTGGGAAATTCATCCTGTTTGTATTATTCTGAGGAAGTGCTCACCTAGTGAAGCAAACTAGGATGAGATGAGCACCATTCAGTTTTAACTTTTAACTAAGGAATTTGTTAATAAGAAAGGAAATCAGCAGTTCCACAAACCGTGGCACTAGTGGATTTTGGTCTCCTAAGAATTCAAGTCAGTTGAGTTTTCAAGAAATTACGCTAAGGCTGTAGCATTAGTTCACTCTGTCTTACACACCAGTCAATCCTCACACAAAAACAATGTTACCATTCTCACATACAAACGAATTGCAGCTGCCATATAAAATATCTGAGAAACTACATAATGTGCTATAAGGCTTAAACCAGTCTGATTAATGCAGCCTAACAGCTACCTAACAGCTGTTATTTTTGCCTAGCAGCTACATACTCACTTGTTCGTCAGCTGACGATATTCTCCTACTTTTGTTGACATATCAATGATTTGGCATATCATTTCCCAACATATAGAATAATGCTTTTTATAGCGTGCCTGAGCTCTTTCAGCAGCAATTTTCTCATAGTATTCTCTTTCTCTGGTTATTTGTTCTTTGTTATCAATAGTTTCTTGTTTTGCAAGAGCCTAGAATTGTTTTTAAGGAAAAAGTTTGAGACTGCAATGAAAATGAAAATGCAGAGACACACAGTCTCAAAAATGAAAATTAACTTAAGAAACAAAACCAGCTCGATTCTCACCAATTGCATAGCCACTAGGCAGACTAACACATATACAAATCTAAGCATTTTTATTCACTCTATAAATTCCCATTTGTTTGCTTTCTAAAATAGAATAAAATAAAGGAGAAACCCATTACTTCTTTTATGACAAACAGATTAAGACATATTCAGTCCTTGAGGGTAGTGAAATTGCAGCTTTCAGTGTAACAACCTGTTTAGAATATGTAATTTATCTTACTAGATTCTGATCTTCAAATAATTTCATATTATTGATGTTGTTCAATCTTTGAAAGATTTCTGATCATGGCAGAAAATCATCAGTAGTTCCTGTAGTGGTGTGCTCCACCACCACCTCCTGTGGTGGTGGCTGAAAGCATACTTAAAGAGGTGATGTAATCAATAGCTATAGCTGCTGATTACATAGGATCCCAGCTGTGCTGGAGGATTTGGAGTTGCTGATCATTTTTGACAGGAGAAAAAAATTCTAATATTACATTATGGCCTACTATGAGCATAGCACTTGGCAGTTTTCCAGAGAATTTTAAGTCCTTTTAATCAAAAAGCTTCAAAGCAGAAATTAGCACTCATGAGCTAATGAGCATTTTTCAAAAACAGACTTTAACAGATCATTTGTAAATGAAATTAATAACATGATTCCTGAAAGAGGACCTTAGGTTATTGTCCCATTGCCTCTGTGAGACTGTGCTTTTTAAAACTCTGCACACAGAGATGTCTTCCCACAAAGTTAAAATCAGTATGGAAGAAAAATCAGACTTTCAGTTACTCAATTTTATCCCTTATTACAGGATCAGGGAATAACAGAATGGTTTGGTTTGGAAGTGACCTATAGAGGCCACTTAGTTCAAACCTGCTGCTGTGGGTAGGCCCACCTTTCTTTCCCAGCAAAATTCCCCCAAACTATTAACAAAATGCACTCAGTTCCACAGCTACATCCTTATTGCTTATAGCTGTGACTTTGAACGAAGACAAAAGAATATATTTATCACTAAATCATCATGTCCCTAGAAAAGTTCTGAAGTCTAACAGTTGACAACACAAATTCCACTCTGTAACAGGAAGGTACTCTAGCACTCCTGCAGCAAATCAGAGATGAATCTTTTACCGCTTCTCTGTCAAGAGCTTCCTGGAATTCCTTCTGTCGTCTTTCTTCATATTGCTTTTCCCTGAAAATTCTGTTTTGCCTTAGCACCTCTTTTTCATGCCGAATGTGCATGAGTTGAGCAGCAATCCTTCGCTCATGCTGAGATTGTTTCATTAGTCTGTAAATGAGCTGCTCCTCCCGGTAAGCCTTCTAAAAGATAAAAAAATAATAGTACTAAGCACAGTTGATAAACTATTTCCTAGAAAATTCATCAGTGTCTAATATGAGAAATAGGAACGCCATCATATGACAGCATTCACCTGCTTACATGGGAGATAAATTCAGAACAACATTCATATATATTTATTAGTACAATTTGCACGAACTATGTAAAAATTCAAAATATGTCTTAACCGAGATATCCAGTGAAAATACTTCTGGTCAGACTAACTCCATTTTAATGTGGTTATTTCCCACGTGCAAAGAAACTGCAGCATATTTCAAATAATAGCTTCTTATCTGAACATATACTCTTTCCTCAAATCATTAATTTGACCCTGTTATCCACCAGTCCCCATTCTCAACCAGAATCTTCAGCATCCTTAAGCAATCTATTTTCTACAGATTTGAATTTTTTTCTTCTTTTGGGGGAATTGGGTAATTATATTCTCCATTCTTCCCTATTCAGCAGACTAGGAGTACGAGGAAGAATTCAAAACCCAACAAAATACAAGACTTCTGGGTAATAGTTCCAATGATCTCACTGGGACATGAACATAATATACAATGCGGTACTAAAGGAAAATCAATCTGAAGCACTGCTTGAGATGTGGTCTGTATACACAGACACTTCAAAGGTTGTGAGTTTTTATTTTTCAAAGTATTTTTGAAACATAATAATATCTTCTCACTGCTACACTTCTCCAGACTTTTCTTGGTATCAAAATTAATGCTCAATCTAACCTGAAGTTTTGCCTTACTATCACAGTCCAAAACTCCTTTTGAGTCCTGAACAAAAACATCAGCTTGCCTTATAAACATCACTGAAAAATACCAATGCTACAGCAGAATTCTAGAGGAAATTTCTGATTTGCTGAATATTTGCTTCTGATGCATCAAAACTGCTATGAAATGTATTCAAATTTAAAGACTTAAATTGGGATCTGATTTGAAGATCTTAAATTCATTCTCCTAAAAACAGAGGCACAAGTAAAGTCAGTTAGTAGTAATTTAAAAAAACCAAACAACCAAAACAAAAAAACTAAAATACACCAAAATAAAGTATCACTTCTATTTTCTTTCAATCTGGTTTATTTTTTCATCAGCTGTCTGTGACAGAGAGGGCAAAGCACCTTATGTAACTTCACCTATACATGAAAAATCCAACTTGACTGCATATGACATTATTTATGAAAAAAATCTATGAAAAGGTCTAAATCTGTCCTGTACAATGGAGCCAGGATACCTTTAATAGAACTCTAATGCAAAGCATGACTGTTGCAGTTGCAATAATAAGAGAATAACTTTCTAAATAATTTAGATATTTAATATTGATGTTGGGGAGAAGCCAAACAAACAAACAAGCAAATCTCTTTCTACATCTGTAAAGTTTCTTTCCCTTCACAATTGCTGGGAATAAAGTATGTTCTAATTAAATTCTGGTGACTTGAAAATATTAAAATAATATATAAATATCTTAACACTTTCCTTATTTTAGCCAAAATACGGGCTGTGCCCTCTGCTTTCTTAGCACTGAGTCTCAAGACAGTCCCAGTGACAAATGTGCACTCATCTCAGGCCTTAATCATAGATCACCTGGATGCTACATTATCTCTCTACAAAGCTTTTCACTAAATGAAGATCTAATTTTAAATGTGTCTTGTTTTTTTCTTTATCTGTAGTGTACTATTTGCGAATTGTCTAAGGAGGGAATTATCATCATACATCCAACAGAAATGGAAAAAAATGCAGACATAACAACTTCATCCCATGTGAATTAATACAGCTCAGGTGATAAAATTTTCCAATAGTACTGCCTGTTGAAGAGTTAATCTGTCATTTTCTCTTACTTTCATGAGCTCAAGGCATTAACAGGAGGTACAGTGCCCTTTTCTGCCTCAATTCTATCCGTTGTTTCATGATACTTAGTAATTCAATTAAGATTTCAAAGAAGAGCAGAGGTTACATAATTTACTTCCTATTGCAAGTAAATATCCTTAATTTTTTTCATTAGTTGCTGCTTGCCCTCAACCACAGATCATTACAGCAGTAATAAACCTTCACCAGTGGAAAACTGATGTTAAAATCCCTATTTGCAGGGAATTGAAGGAGCCACCCTAACAGAGTGGTCATTTGTCATACTCAAACCATCAATTAAATGGAGCAAACAGTTGGTCCAGTGAGAAATTAAAACATGTTCTCTAGGTGAATTTTCTCTTCATAAAGGAAATTGGAAGATGTTCCTTTAGAACACTTCACAGCAGACAAAACAGATTTTCAGTAGAGAACTTCAATATTTGAAGGGATCAAATACTTGGCATGCTCACTAGGCGTAAAGAGATGCAGTAGGAAATTCTTGAGGAACAAGAAAAACAGAAAAGGCAATTACCTCAAAACTACACAACAGATAAATAAGGATTCATAACATCAAACTCCAAACTCATAGTTTCAAAAAGGATCCTCATTGGATGGAGGAGTGCAGTATTAGTAGCTATCTTTCACACAAAAACGAATGCAGAAAGTACTCAAGCCAAAGGCTGGCAAGTTTTGAAACTTCTGAACATACAAGGACACAAAATAAAAATTGTAGAAAAAGTATTTGACCTAACATTTTGTATTAACATCTTCACAGAGAACTGTGAAGTGCTTGAAGAAATCATAAATACCACAAATGGGACAACTTAGCAACACTTTGAAAACTTGCTATTAAGAAAGTATAATAGATGCTTTTTTCAGTTTACCTACTTAAGACAACAGTGGCATCCAGTGGCCAAACATTAATGTGTTTATGTTTCGTGTTGTTCATACATAGTTACTATATCATGTTCTTCCATTTTTATATTTCCGTTTGATTTACTACAAGTGAGACAATTTTGTGCTGTTGTGCAGTCATAAATGACCATTTTATGACCAAAACTTGGAGCTTAGCACACACAAATCTGATTGACAAGTAATAAGCTAGTAACGATTTCTTTCTCCTCCCATTTTTACGTTCTCGACTTACTGCTGATAATAAATTATCTCTGATAACTTTTTAAATCAGAGACATAAAATCTGAACAGAGCATTGAAAAATCACCAATAATTTGTTGAAATGGTGGAGATAAAGGTTCAGTTGGGATGAAGACAACTGTCAAATACTTTCAACACCTGCCCAAGAAAATTTGACTGGCATCATGCTGTGCTCCACCTAGAGTACTGTCATGTAATTGTAAAGTATTTTCTCTCCAAAGCTCCACCTTGCAGTGTACAAAAAAAAAAAAAAAAAATTGAACAAGATTATTTTAATAAACTTTTATAAATACGGATATGAAACACATTACAGCACTATGAAGGGAAGAAATTCCTTCCACTCTAAATGATCCCGTGCCATGTTCAACATTTATGTAGTGGAGGTAAAACTCAGACCTGAGTGCATATAAACAGCGGCAATTTCAGTCAATAAACTTCTTTGGGTTCAATATCTAATAGATGGAAAAAGCAATCTTGAACTATTTTCTATATTCATTCATTTTTAAAAGAAAACACATCTCTTTGCTTCCCACTTCTCTTAAGTAACATCTAATGTCTGAAATCACACGAAGTTCCAACAAAACAGTTTTTCCTCTGTTAATTTAGAACCAAATTACCACTAAATATATTCTCTGATATGGTCAGATTACTGTTTCAGTCAAATGCTTATTTGTCTTTCCTTTTAGCCCCGGCAGTCTGTGATTTCAATTGCTCATACAGCTAAGCTGATTTTTCTTCCTGGGAAACTAGGAACACTACTGCTAGTTTTCACTTGATTTGGAGCCTCTCTGGAGCCAGTCTGAGCTGCTACATCCACCAAGTGCTCTGGAGACCAGTAGCCATGGCTTCCAGAATCAGTGGTCCACACTGCTGGGGTTGCAAGAGCTGAGAGTGCTTAAAGATCAAGTTTTGGGACTGCAGTGATTTCAGGCAAGTGGGTGGCAAAACTTCCTCATGGCCTATGTGTATCAACAAGAACATGATATAAATCTCTTTGAATAAGAACTCGGAGAGAGGATATATACAGAGATGGACTTAGAAGTCACTACTGGTGTTTTTCAAGAATATAGGTCTGAGATAGAAATTGAGCAGCATCTAACTTCCAGATGTTTACCCCAACAAACTTTTTTTTAACATTTCCAAAAAATCTACAGACATTTGCTGTCGAGGCTTAAAAATATATATACATGCATTAGCTCATATTTTCAGAGATACTACACATCCAAAATGCTACTATTATGAGATATTATTATTACTAGTATTATTAGTATTAGCAGTAGAGATAGGCTCAGCTATATATGTTCAGCACATATAAGGACTCACAGGGAAATACTGAAATAAAAAATAATGAGAAATCAAAAAAACCTAGAAAGTTACAAGGCTGTGTTTGGATAGAATCATTATAAATGAGACAATCTGTGAAATTAGTAATTTAAAAGCTGCTTTTTAAAGGAGGAATGTATGAAGAAGAACCTTAAAAACCTTGGGCTTTATGGTACAGGATTCAAATGTAACGGTCTGCAACATTCATTTTTAGACACAACATAGAGAGACTTATCTTGTATTTCATAACACATCAAACACCAAATCTCTGACCTGCAAATAAAATTTTGATTCTTTGTATCACCCAGCACAACCATTTCAGAATTCATCAGTCCAGATCAAAACCTTCATATGACACATTTGTAAATAAAGGTTTTCAAACAAGGAATGCCATATTTTGTTGTTTTTAAATATGAATCTTCTTTAGAACCAGTACACATTTTGATAGCATAGGCTGTTCAACTTTTGGGAAAGGACACAGGGAATAGAAGGCAGGTCTGCAATGGATTTTTAATAATCTTTGTTCAGTTGCCTTAATTTTATTCTTTTAAGTTTAAAAGTATGGTGTATGTCATAAGGTGGTGATAAAGAACAGCCAACCTTCCATATTTTTCAAGGGTTAACAGAGATATTCAGACATAAGTGTGTATAAGTCCCTCTATTCCCTTCAAATTTTATTCAGTCTTCCAGAAGTACTTGTTTCATATTTGTAAGCACATTTTAGATACTAATTGAATGCACATGGACTATGTACTTCAGTAAACAATTTCCCACCTCTTGGGCCTCATGTGCTGCTAACTGATCCACTAGCATTTTTCGTCGTCTCTTTGCTCGTTGCTCTCTAGCAAATATATCTTCCTGTACACGTTTTTGAATTTTCTTTATAAATTCATCATCTGAATAAATATTTAGTAGCTCACTTCTCATCTGTGGTATAGTTTCTAGACTTGTTTCTTGAAACTTCTGTGTTTGCAATAATTCTTGCATATCACTGATTGAAAAAAAAAGAAAGATTGGAATTACCATTCTTAAGGGTCGTTTCACATACAGATGCCTGTATGGTTATGTTCAAGTCTAACAAATGTAGAACATCACTCTGCAGGCTCTGTGGCTACTTCCTGACAATGTCCACTAGGTCCAGAGGAAGTTTTCACCACTGACTTGGGCCAACTAATCATTAGTTTCTTTGTCAATAGAAAGCTGAATTCCACAGAAAAAGGAAATTAGGATGGCTCATAGAATGCCAAAGAAAGTTGGGTTACTCCTCAATATAGCCATGCACTCTGAGTAGTTTTGCAGCTATTAATCACAGGTTTACATACAGAAATATCCACAGCAGTGTGCATGAGTGTCACATCTTCTGAGTAGGGCATACATATCACCAAGGGCGACAGAATGAAAATTACTTGCAATTATTCACAAATAAATCAAAATACAGACAAGTTTCAGGATAAAAGTTACTTCTTTTCCCTTTGAAATGTGTTAGTGTGTATGCACATTCACAACCATTCCTATCTTGCTGCAAGGATAACAGACCTTACAGATCCAATGACTAAAACAAAAAGAGAAAAGACATATTTTGAGTCTTTCCTTGCTGCAGACATGGCAAAAAGTAGTGAAGGAAGCTTGAGCTGTTCCCAGTACAACAAAAGGTAACTTAAAGACACTGCAACTGTGTTGGACCTGAAATCAGTGCTAGTTTGGCATTCATTCAAAGGATAATCACAGTTTAAACTAAATGAAACATTATTCTTTCTCTAAGTAGCTGTCTACATAGCAGCCACCTGGGGTAGGATCCTGCCTTTCTTAACAATTCAACATCCAAATATTACCTGTGGCTGTGTACTGCAGAGGCATTTCCTGTCATAGACTTCTCAAACTTTTCTATCTCCTTGTATACATTCTGAAGAAGTAACACAGAATTTTACATTTCCTTTCTCTTCACAAAGCAACATAAAGAAAGTTCAATAGAGCAAGTACTAGGGAATTACTTTTATGTCATGTTAGTACAATAGAAATACTTACACTGAAAATATTTTAAGCATCAGCTACACTGAGAATAAAGGCAAGATGATTTCCATCTTTCACCTTTCACTTCCTTCCCCTTTTCTAGCTACAAGTACCTCCACCAGCCAGAAAATCCTAGAATTTTGCAGCCGTTCTTTCTGCAGCATAATTCTGATTTTGCATAGGGCTCTAGCAGAGGATGGAAATCTCACCATATGGGGATTTGAAACAAGATACTCTGGAATATGATCTGCTTTTGATTTAGTAGCTTGAAATGTATCCCTAATAGTTATTCAAGTAACTGTCCTACTATAGGTTACTAAACTCTAGATTTAAAGACACTTGTTACTGTTACCCAGTTGTAAAAAGCAGTAATAGTTGCTTTTTACAACTAATGACAATACGATCCATGAACTTGAATTACAATCCATGAATTTTTTGGTACTAGATAATGCAGATTTTTTTTTAATTTCTGCATCTCTCTTAGTTTGATTTAAGGTTATTGTCAATTTCAGCTTTTACTAGCATTTAATAAGCAGACAGTTTCAGTGTGTGTTATAGAACAGTTCAAACAGTGCAAAATGTTATCATGCACAAATAAAAATGGAACTAATGTTTTTGTTTAATGTATTCTTTCTAGTAGACCCATAGCTACTCTCAGCAATCAAATTACTACCTATCTATGGTATTTATTCAATATGAAATTTCTCTTACATCAATACAATTCTTATTTTAAAAAACCTGCAAAACCATAATTGTGTAAATACTCAGCCCAATTTTCAGAGGTTGAATTTATATAATTTTGACAGTCAGCAGCTTTTGGATGGTGCAAGTACAGTATTTGTAACCATAAATATTCCCAGAAATTGTGGAGTTTGAGTTAATGTAATTAGCATTAAAACAATACAGATGATAATTACCTCTGCTTCCCTCTTCTTCTTTAAGAATCTTTTGGCTTCAAAAGATTTTGTGGTGGGTCTTGATGGCTGTTTTTGAATCTGTATAACATCTGTTTGAATCCTGGCCATTATCTCATTTTGTCTCCTTCCTATGTAATGCTGATATGAAGCAAATATAATTAAACTGAAAATTATCTTCCGGGAAAAAACTAGAAGAGATTATCAGGCTCCAGACTTGAGCAGATGAGCAGTGCTTTATAGACTTTTAAGGGCTTTCATTGAATTCTAGTTCTAGTAAGGTACCAGTTTCAGGTCTGAATATAGCACAGAAAATGAGAATACCAGTTTCCTGGAACCAAAACTGAGAATACCCCTTAGGTAACAGATTAGGTAACACTAGCACAGATGATCAAGAAGTAACAATCATATAAATTACACTCATTTAAAGTGCACCAGACATGCAGGCAGGTAAAGATGGAATAAAGAAGAAAAAATAGTTTTTATACAAAAAAGTCAAGATAGTTAAAAAATATAATACATCAAATGAGGTATTCAAGAATTTTCTTTTAAAATGTTAAAATTTTGAATTTTTTTTTGCTTGCATATTCTTGTCTAGATACATGAAGGGGCATTTTTTTGCCATTCTTGTTCATGTAGTGGCAATAGAACAGCTAAATAACCACAGCAAGACTCTCTCCCTTCATTAGCCACTATTGATAAAATAGATATCAAATCAGTCAACGACTTCGTCAGTGTGGTTCAATACCCTGATAACTGGCCATTTCCTCTAAACTCTGCTTTGCATGAGTGTTCCCATGTCTAAAGTAATGTCTTCTTCCTTTTTTACATCATCAGAATAGCTACACAAAAGTACAAAATATTCTGAGACCAAACCCACTATAGATGCCCTTCTCCTGTCATTTTCCTGCTTTTGTACAATGCTTCATCTTTTCTTCACAAAAGAAGAATTACACAAAACTCTTCTGCAAGGACATCTCAAATGCATACAAGTTGTGATATGTACACTTTGTCTTCAAATCTATAAATATTTTCCATGCTTGACAATATTCAAATACTCTCAACTTAAGATGAAGTCATTTTTAAATAGGAACGTTTTTAAGGTCTCGTAAGAGTACATTGGCTTTATTTCCATGCACAGCTCTTTCCTTTGTTCTTTTATAGACATGGATGTGTTGCACAGAATCAGGAAGCCTTCACACTGGTTTTAATTAATTCATTAAGCACATAGCCTTCAGAAAATACTTCTTCAGAAGTCTACAAAAATAAGTAGTGACTTTTTCAGTGTCAGGCTCTTTGCTCTTCTTGGAGGTTCTGAGCTCTCAGCTGCTCTGCAATGTGCACGCAAGCTCTCTTATCTGTTAGCATCTTGGATTTTGTTCCATTCTGATGTGGCACTACAGTTTTCAAATGTTAAACATCCAGCAGTGAAGAGTCAGTAACAGCAGTAAACATATTAAGATATGGCAATTTTGAGATCCTTGTGTTTTTCTCTGTTAATGTACACAGAAAAACATACCAACATTTTGAAACTGAAAATCAGGATCAGCTTGGTAGAAAAGAACTCAGAGATTTGAACTTGAATGATGCCAAATTTTGTTTAGTTGACAGAAAAGACACTCCGCTTTTCTTCATAGCAGAGGTGCTCCATCACTCTAATAATCTTGATAGCCTCCTCTGGCTATCTGCAGAGGCTCACTGCAGCAGGTCTCTGTCCCTGCTGTGCTGGGAGCCCAGCTCTGGATGCAGTGCTCCAGGTGGGTCTCAGCAGAGCAGAGCAGAGGGGCAGAATCCCCTCCCTGCCCTGCTGCCCACAGGGCTCTGGATGCAGCCCAGGACACGTTTGGCTCTCTGGGCTGGCAGTGCCATGGCCGGGGCATGTGCAGCCTCTCACCCACAGCAGCACCAAGCCCTTCTGGGCAGGGCTGCTCTGGGGCTGTTCATGCCCAGCCTGGGCTGGTACCAGGGGTTGTCCCAGCCCAGGTGCAGCACCAGCACTTGGTCTTTGTAACATCTCATCATGTTTCCATGGGCCCACTTCATGAACCTGTCCCCTAGTTCCCCTCCTCCTGTCCTTCCACTCAAGATGTTGTGGACTGAGGAGGGAAGAATAAAGAAAAAAAAAGTTGAGCATCTCTGCCTTCTTCTCGTCTGTTGTTACCAGTTTTCCAGCATTGTTTATCGGCCTTCCTTTCTGCTTAACATAGCTGTAGAAGCTCTTCCTGTTATTTTTGGAAGGGACCTTCCAAAGTTCCAGCTTTGCCTTGGCCTTCATCACTCCATCCCTGCAATGACACTTTATCTCTATACTCTTACTCAGCTCACTGCCCCAGCTTCAGCTGCCTGTGTGTTTGTTTTCCCAGAAGTTCCCTAACTCAGCCATGCCAGTCTCTTGTCTTCCTTGCCTGATTTCTTGTTCCTGGGGATTGCTAGCTCTTGCTCACTATGGAAGAATTCCTTAAAGATCTGCCACCTCTGCTCTCCTCCCTTGTCCCAGAAGGCAGCCTCTCAGGTGATCTATCTTCCTAAAGAGCTGGAAGCCTGCTTCCCTGAAGTTCAGGGATCTACCTTTACTCCTTATCTGATACCTCAGAACTAAAACACCATCAACGCATGCACCAACACCATCACTGCAGCCCAGGCTGCCTCCAGTCTTGATGTCCGCAGCTATATTTTTTATACTGGTGACCATCAGATCCAATATCACATCCCCTCTGGTCGGGCTGTCTATTATCTGGCTCAAGAAGTTATCCTCCATTCCAGGAGTTTCCTGGTCTGCCTACAGCTCCCTGTGCTACTTTCCCAGCAGATGTTGGGGAGGTTGAAGACCCTCAGCAGGACAAGAGCCTGTGAGCACTATGCCTCCTGTAGCTGGAGCAAGACTTTGTCCAATAGGCCTGCCTTAGTCAGGAAGACGGTAGCAAACACCAGCCACAGGGTTCAATTGTTTGCTTTGGTCTCTGATTCACAGGCTTTCAACCTGCTCATGTCTATCCCTCAGAAACAACTACTCATATCCAATCGACGTCTTGATATACAGAGCAAACCCTCAGCCTCTTGCTCCCTGCAGTCCTTTCTGAACAGCCCGCAGCCATCCATAGTCACAGGATTGTCCCATGCTGCACCAGGGGAGGTAAGGAAGCGTTTCTTTACTGAAAGTCTCCAGCTTTGTAGGTATTCAAAACCACACTGAACAAGGTGCTGAGGAATCTGCTATTTCTGTCTTTGCTTGGAGCAGGAGGGATAAACTGAGTTCCAGAGGCTCTTTCCAACCTCTATTTCTCTCTCTATTTCTGAACCTTCCTATTCCATGATTCAAATGTCATTCTGAAACTTGTCTAAAGACAGGACCAACTCTCAGTTGCTCAATTCCTTAAAGCTATCCCTCTACAGGTGAAGTGATACGTTGATTTTTCGGTACTATCTTTGCACTTGTTGGTAAACATCTGCTTGAAGGCCATTTTTTCAGAAATAGTGCCAGAAAAAAAAGTGAAATTTCTCCCAGCTTTATTTAATTCATGGTATATAGCTTCTTAAAAACTCCTCATCCTGATAACAAATAATGGTCTGGATATAGTGAATATTACTACTGAAAACAGAACCTACCACATCAACACTGACTTCCTCTTAGATGTTTTCTTTTCCCCTTTATTTTTCTCTTTTTGTATTTCTCAGCATATGGTTGCTGCACAATGGAGCGCAGTACAAATATATGGAGAGACGTGCAACAGAATGAATCAAACCACTGTGGCACAGAGCTGAACATAGTTATAAATAGGTTTCCTGGAGGGGAAATTAGTCTGAGTTGATACCTAGACCGCAATGCAGTCTCCAATCTGTACTCATCAAATGAGTAAAAAGGCAGCTGCTGAACACCAACTAGCTTTTGTTGCTATAATATTTTAAGTCTGGAGAAAGCTTGAAAACAGGTAAGACAGAATGAACCAAAACAAAGAAACACAGAACAGAGAAGATCAATATCCTATTGAGTTCCTGATAAGCTGTGCAAACCCACTGTATAAGATATAGCAAAGAGCTGTTTCTTTTTCTTGTAAGTATTGGGTTTTGAATAGGAGATTTACAAAGTAAAGAGGGAAAGCACATAACACGCTTGAAAGATACATGTAAATATGCTAACTTTTTTGTATTTATACAAAACAGACACAGTTAGTTACCTCTTGATTTCCACTTTCAGTAGACGTAAGCTTTGCAGTTGCTGCAGGTCTCATTGCTCCCACAGCTACTCCAGTGAGCTTTGCCTTCCTCTTTTTTTCTAAAGCAATATACAATTCATACAAAAGCTTTGTTGCAGCCCCATACTGTCTTGTCATGATGTCTTGGGCCATATTCTCATTAAACTGCACACCAAGGAGGTGAAGCGTGGGTTCCAGGCGAGAAAAATTGTTAATTTTTGCATCTGCACCTCTGTATGATTAAAGACAACAAAAAACCCCAGAACTTAAACTTATTTTCAATTCCAACTTGCTGCATTAAGCAGGGTCATGACACTTCTCTCATACCAAGACAGGAGCAGAAAAAAAACAACCCACAGAGGATTTTCTTTAAAAATGTGATACACACATTGGCTTAAGTTTTATACTGCTTGCAGGTAACTACATTGATTATTTGCATAACTTTTTGAAAAGACAGAGACCACATTGGATTATATAAATTCTCATATGCATGCACACAAAGTGAATCTAGTAGCAAAAGCTAATCTGTACTTGCAGCTAATGGTATACCACCCACAAAACTCACAAGGAGTGTGAATGAAGTTTCTATATTAGCTGTATCAATCACTCAAAGTCTCAGTTAAAACATAAGAGATTACAAAAAGAAAAATGGTCTGTATTGTCTACTAACCTTTACAACATATTTTTCCTCCAAGAAAAATAGACCCACAGGTTAAAGCAGTGTTGAAAACAAAGTCTATGTTCTAAATGAGAAATTTACATTTGAAACTAAGATAGTGGCTTGCAGGCTAATACTTCTTTTGATCTGTAGTTCTTACGAAAAAGCACTCAAGATCCACACAGATCTGAAGGGCAAAATCAAGTAACAATAAATTGTCAATTTATAACAACCAGCATATCAAATTTTATCAGACATATCCATAACTTCAGTCTGAGTTGGAAGATCATGCTTTCCATACTGCTCTATTGCTTGAGTTCACTATAGTTCCTTCCCATGGAGCAACCAGCTTTTGAGGTCAGCCAAGATCCAGCATAATTCTACAGAAATGCCTAATTTTAACTGAAGACCTTCTGGTACCATAGTATTCATCTTATTTCTAGGTTAAACTGTCCAGAGCTCATTATTCTCACTGTAATGGTCCATGCTTTATTTCTTACACACTGACACTGAAATGAAGCTTACAAGTATTGAGCATTTTTCTGCCATTGATTCAAGGTTAAGATGAGCCCTCTTGCCAGTAATCATCTGACATGCACTGAGAAGCTCTTAAATTTTTATTCTGTGAGGCTGACTGCCTTGTACATCTCTACTTCTCCCTCTTTGCACTGCTTGAAGAGAAGAGCAGCAGTTGCAGTCTCCTGGTCCTAGGGACTCCCTCCATCACCACACACTTTCAAAGATTATTGAGAGTGACCCAGCAATGACATCAGCCAGGTCACACAGCCTGGGTGAGTAAGTGCCGTCAGGTCCCATGGACTTGCACATTTCCAATTTATTTAAATGTTCCTTAAACTGTTCCTTCTCCATGGGTAACACTTTCTTCCTACAGACTTTCCTGTATGTCTCAGGGCCTTGGGATACCTTAGTCTTTTGCATGTCCCAGCAGGCCCACATTTTTCCCAGCTTTCCTTTTGCTGTGGACATACCTGTAACAGCCGTTCTTGTTGCCCTTCTGCCTAGACGTAAGACAAGACCATTTTTTCCATGAGTGCAATCACATATAAAACACATACAAATTTCATATTGAAACAAATTGCCTGGAGAGGTAGTGTAGTCTCCATCCTTGGAAGTTTTCCAGATCACACAGGGTAAACAACTGGCGCAGACCTTCCTCTTAGCTTCAAGGACTTGGGATTTCTGAATTTTATTGTGAGTTTTATTTAGTAGACTAAGATAAAGCAGGCATTAAGCATCTCAGCCTCAGCATGGCAGATACTCATTTGAGGATCTGAGAGGGAGGCTGATGAATGGAACCATACTCTGCCATCTTTTTGATGCAGGAAGACAACTAAAAATGGCCACTACAGAGGCAGGTCCTGGACCTCCCTGCTCTCCCACCCTTCCAGCCTGTCCATCCTTAAGAGCCTATATCAAGCCATGGCAGCACACCAGCGCTGGGAGCTATCCCACTGCCCCTCTGTGATTGCAGTGATTACCCAACAACAGCTCATGGGCCTTGAATTTCTTCTGTTTGATCCACATACTGCATGCATTACTGTATAGGCACTTCAGAGAAGCAGTCAGTGGTGTGAATTTAAAAAATGTAGAGTAATTTAGAAAAGGTGTGAATGCTTCTCCCATAATCCTGTCTTCTTAACACACCCTTAATTGCATGCATATATTACCATGCCTTAATTAGATGCAAACTTCTGCACTGTTTTGCTGCTCTTATTCACATCACCTTCGTCTTGCTTGCCAGCCTAGGCCATCGCTTCCTCTCTTGTTTGAAACTAAACCTCTCCATCAATACTCATTCCTAGTTTAAAGCTATCCTCACCAAATTTGCCAGGCTGTTGGCAAAGATTTCCTTGTCCAACTTGGTCAGGTGGATCCATCTCTTCCTAGCAGTCTTCCCTCTCAAAAGACAATCCTATGACTAGGAAAAGCAAATCCCTACGGTGGACAGCAGCCGCACAACAACTTGTTACCCTGTAGAACTTATCCAGTCCTCATCAAGCCATCCACCAGCAGAAGTGAGGAAGATAAACACTTGGGCCCTCATGCTTTTGCCTCCAGGTCTCTGATGGTATCCTCGGTGTCCACAGAGAAGAATAGCAGGGATATTAGTGCAAGGACTGGACAAGGTTCTGCAGCTCTGGACTGAAACTCCGGCATGCAGCAAACCTCCCTGGCTAGCATGCAATGTCAGCTGATGGCACTTCCATCTCCTACAGGAGAAAGTCTCCCATTGCTATCCCGACCTGCTCCTCCTGGTGCTCTGGGGTGGTTTACACTTCACCTGCTCAGACGTTTTGTCACACAGTGTCACCAGTACTCATCTGCTACCATTGCAATGAACCTGTTCACAGCTGCAGTTCAGCAAGAAGAGCAGACACCTTCCTTTTCCTCACAGAAGTCACCAGCTGCCAGTCACCTCCTTTTCCTAACACAACAATTCTGCCTACCTCTCCCTCAGCACAGCTGCAGGTCCAGGTTCCTCTATCTGCAGTGTCTCAGAGAAGACCCAGTGTATGACCTCATTCTGCAGCAGCTTGAGTTGACAACACAGCTCCTCCATGAGCACACACCTCCGCAGGCAAAGACACCACCTCCCCCTAATGAAGGCACTCCCATCAGTCTGAGACAAGGAGAATTGACTCCTTTCATTGGAGAGAAATCCGAGTTGAGGCCTCTGACACTCTGAGTAGTTGTTCCAGTGGGTACTGAGTATCATGCACTGTCATGCATCCCCATCTTTGCTGAGGACACATAAACCATATACAACAGAATTTCCAATCACTTCTTGCACCTACTGAAGTGCATCTTCACTAAATGCACCTCTCTAATCACCTGGGGACAAGAGCTCAAAGCACCTTTTCACTGGGAAGAACTGAGAAAACTTATGAGAAGATGCTAGAGCTTGCTAGAAGAAATAAATGCTTCCTGAAGCTATTTTTCCCAACAACAGCAGGAACTCTAAGAATTACCAGGGGTTTTCCAATGATACCAGAAATTCCTAAGAGATCTAGAAGTCCTAGAAACAGAGTTCAAGAACTGTGTGTGAAACTGCTTTTTGTTGGCTGCCTTTATTAGCTGTGCTCAACCTGTTCTCCAAAATTTGGTGGGACTTGGGATAAGAAAGGGTGTGAATACACTAGAGGTTCAAAGAACATAAAAGAAGAGGTTCAGAAGAAGAAACAGAAGGATTTTGTACAGCCTGGAACCCTTGATGTACATGTGCACCATGGTCTGACAAAACACAACATAAGCCAACCTCAGGAATTGCATCATCAATGTATAAAAGTGCATGGATCTGCACAAGATTTTTCAACTTCCCATTTTACAGTTCTTCTTGATTATAGATATTACAGCAGATTACTTGTAAACTTATAAATCCTTATATGAACTTCTGCCAGAGCTCCACTCAAAGCCTCATAATATTTCTCAAACATCTTCATTTTAGTGAAGATGTTATGGTCACCACCACAACACAACACCGTATTCCTTATTCTACACAGATCACGGGCAGAGTTCCACATTACCCAATCTTAAAGACATCCTTGCAAGGTTTTTTGAACATCTGTTCCAACCAGAGGTACTTTTGTAGTTACAATTAAAATGCAAAATCTTCTTGAAGAAGTATGATCAATCTCTCTGTAAATACAAAATCAATTCATACCTCAAACATACTTAGGTTTTGAATTACTGAAAATATTTTTAAATCTCAATAAATTCTACAGTGCATTAGCAAATCCCAGCTAAGGAAATACATATTTTGTCTCTTTATGTGAGAGACTTGTTACTTTACACAAGAGACCAAATGTTATTCATATGTACTAACCTGTTCTGTGAAAATTGTTTAAAGTCATCCTGAAGACCATATTTGTGTAGAAGTTCTCCCAGGAGGTAGCCAGTAGAAAATTCTTCTGGAAATGATCCTGGAACTAAGTTTGGGGGTTTCGTGATTGTTTGGAGTTTTTTAGATAAAATAATTAAAAGAATCCAAATGTTAATTTTAATAAAACTTGTTAACGTGTTTATAACAAAACTAAATCCAAAGTTTAGTAAATAATTCAAAGAAATTTTAGGAGATTCATCTGACAGTAATAGCTTTCAAATCACAAATAAAAATACTTTCTGTGTAGTCATTTTGCAACATCAGCTTTACATAATAATTTCCAATTTTCAGTGTTAAAACGCAAACATCGTCATAATTGCCACTGAGACTGTGAAAATATCTATAAGCCATAATTACTAGATTTTCCATACAAAATGCAGATGAAAAAAAAAAAAAAAAAAAAAAAAAAAAAAAAAAAAAAAAAAAGCTACTTCTAATTTGCTCCTCTTCATACAATCACAGAACACACTGAGTTGGAAGGGACCCATTGAATTGAGTCTAACTCTTGCCCCTTCACAGCAAACCCCAAGTGTCAAACACCACAAGCCTGAGAACATTTCCACATGCTTCTTTAACTCTGTCAGGCTGGTGCTGTGAGCACTGCCCTGGGGAACCTGTTCCAGTGCCCAAACACCTTCTGGAGAGGAACCTTTTCCTGATACCCAGCCTAAACCTTCCCTGACACAACTTCAGGCCACTCCCTCAGTTCCTGTCGCTGGTCACCAAGGAGCAGAGATCAGTGCCTGCCCCTCCTCTTCCTCTCATGAGGGAGTTGTACCTGCAGTGAGGTCTCCCCTCAGTCTCCTCTTGTCCAGGCTGAACAAAGCAATTGACCTTGGCCACTTTGCATGACTTTCTGTCCAGACCCTTCACCATCCTCGTTGCCCTTCTTTGGACACTCTAATAGTTCAATGTCTTTCTTACACTGTGGCACCCAAAACTGCCCCCAGCACTCGAGGTGAGGCCACCCCAGTGCAGAGCAGAGCGGGACAATCCCCTCCCTTGCCCGGCTGTTGATGCTGTGCCTGATGCCCCCAGGACAGGGTTGGCCCTCCTGGCTGCCAGGGCACTGCTGGTTCATGCTCAGCTTGCCATTGACCTGGAACCCCAGGGCCATTTCCATGGCAGTGGTTTCCCATCATCTCCTTTCCCAGTCTATACACACACACAGGGTTGCCTCATCCCTGATGCAGAAGGTGGCACCTTATTAAACTTCATACAGCTGGTGACTGCCCATCTCTCTAATTTTTCTGAGGGTTTTGTTCATTCCTTACAGAAAAAATGGTTTTCCAATGCCAGCACAACAGCTTCCATTCAATACAAAGCACTATTTTCCAAACATATTAAACTATTTTTTATTCTCTAGAGTCCTTATTAGTGCTTTAAGTTTGAGCACCTTCTATCTCTTGAGAGCACCTGTCCCTTGAGGAGAATTAACTTCAGCATGATAATTTTCTGGCATTGGAACATATTGTCCAGGAAGGTGAAGGAGTCACCACCCCTGGAGGTGTTCAAGAGGCGTCTGGATCTGGTGCTGGGTGAAGTGGCTTAGTGGTTACGGGGTTATAGGGGCACTGCTGTGTGTGTGGTTGGACTGGGCAGTCCTGAAGGTCTACTCCAACTCTACCAGATCTGTAGTCCCTGCCTCTCACACGAAGACTAAAAAAGTACCGGCGGAGGCACGTGGTGGCGGGAAGGGGACGGGCCCGTCAGGGGGCGGCCGCGGGGGGACCCTTGGCACGACGGCCCGACCCTGACCCTGCTGACCCCACTGCCCCCGCGGCCAAGCCCTGCCCGTCCCCGCGCAGCGGGGCCCCACTCACCGATGCGCCGGGAGAGCTTCACGTCCCGGTTGAGCCACTCGCACAGGATCTGGGACATGGCGTGAGGCGCCCGCGGCCGCCGCCGCCGCCCGGCTCCGCGTCCCGTTGCCGCGGCGACCGCGGGC